>NC_083379.1:25068000-25373800 GCF_031755915.1 Ziziphus jujuba
GGGACTAGTCATTAGAGCACAAGCTAGGAAATTAAAAGACAATCTGGTTAGCTTCATCCAAGGAGTGATTCAATCTCAAGAGGACATGACATTATTCGAAGATCCAAAATCTGTTTTGTGTATCCAAGTTACGAAGGGGGAAACGGACCCGATAAGCTGTTTTGGTACATTTTTGGATCCCGGATAGCAAGGAATGGATTCGACACTTTACAAACTCAATTGACATCACCAAGACACTATGAAATCATGTCAAGGTAGAAGCAAAAGCATTTAAATTCCACTTGTGCACATGACTCTTCTTGTTGGTCGAAAATGCTTTTTTGGTGTTGGCTTTGACTTCTTTTATTGTTCAAGCAAGTTTGACTTATTCCAATCAAGGGGCAACGCATGGAAATCATTATTAATCCTATTTGGCATCCTATATGGCAAATGGGAGTTGATTTGGAGCCTAAACTAGCTGGTGATTGGATAAAGATAGCTTAGTTGTCAACTAGTCAACTACTTTCCTAATTTGAGTTTGACTTTTTGTTTTAGGAAACTATATTTTATTTTGGTTTTTATTTGTTTATTTGCTGGACAAATTAATTTAGGAAAGTTGATATTTTATTATTTCAATTGTAAATTAGTTAATTCCTAATTCAAAATAAAAGAATTAGTTAATCAAAACTAGATTAGGAAATGATTAAAATTCTACCAACACCATTGATACAAACCTCGGTCGACTTGCGTCTAAACCCGTATTATATTAGCCTGGATTTCAAATAAGTTCAAGTTCTTATGGAAAAACCTTAACCCCTAGCCAACCTATAATTAGAAATCTTGGTATAATGAAGATGTCACAATAGGTTATGGAAGTCCTACTGATAAGTCAAAACTAAAACACTCAATCTCTAATGATGTTTTAGGTGTTCAAAGAGAACAAAGAGAATTCTATCTCACAATTAATTTTTTGAATAATATTGAAGGTGTGTTCTTTCTAAAAAATAAGCCCTTAAATAGGCTAGAGTTATAAAATATAAACCCTAAAAACCTAGGACAAAACCGGCCAAGAATTTTGTATTCCTTTTCTAATATAATTTGGTTAATTAATTCCTTTATTTTGAATTAGGAATTCATTAATTTATAACTGAAATAATAAAATAATAACTTTTCTAAGTTGATTTGTCCAGCAAATAAATAAATTAAAACCAAATAAAAGACTAATTTCCTAAAACAAAAAGTCAAAATCAAATCAGGAAACTAATTTACTATCTTTTTTTCTAAGTTGTTTTTGATCAATTTTTGACTAATTTAAGCTCCAAATTAGCTTCCATAGGCCTTGTAAGATGCCAAATAAGATTATCATTGAGTTCCACATGCTGCCTTGCTTGGAACAAAGTGAAAATGCCAACTCAGTAAAATACAGTAAAGCCAGCAAAACTGGCCAATTTTCCTTCCATTCGTACAAGCCTATTTTAGATGCTTTTGATGCTACCTTGACTTGATTTCATAACCTCTTAGTGATATTCATTGAATCCATGAAGTGTTGGAACCATTTCTTGCTGCCCAGAGTCCATATTTGCACGAAAATAGCTATCCAGATCCGTATCGGCTTCTACCACTTAGATGCTTAAAACAGATCTTCTATTTTTAGGTATTGACAAGTCCTTTTGAGAAGTAATTACTCCTTGTATAAAAGCAGCCAGGTTGTCCTTAAATCTTTTAGCTTGAGCTCTAGTGATTGGCACGGTCTTCATCTTTATCGGGTCAATACCCTAGTGGGTTGTCGGTTGTGCAGGCACAAGCAGATTCTCATCAACCATTGTTTCCTTATCTCTATGGCCGGTTTTAACCTAGTGTTTTAGGGTTTTGTTGTGTGAACCTTAGCCTATTTAAAGGCTTATTTGTTCAACAAAATACAGTACATTATTCATACAGAAAAAATATTTGTGAGAAAGAATTCTCTTTATTTTCTTTGAACACCTAAAACACTCATTAAAAATTAAGTTTTTTAGTTTGACTTATCAATATAACATCCATCACCTATTGTGGCATCTTTATCATATATAAAGGTTTCCATTAGAATCTTAATTAAGATCCGGACTAATATAATACGGGTTTAGGAGCAAGTCGACCTAGGTTCGTATCACTATCTTTTAATTTTTTTGCATGAAGCTAGTTTTTAAACAGTCCAATTTTGACAAAGTTTAAATAACATAGTAAGCCAAAAAAAAGAGAGGGCAAAGCAGATGCTTTTAACATTAAAAGCATTGGCTTTGATGTTTTTTCTTTTATTTTTCTTTTTGATTTTTATGGTATTTAAATTTTGTCAAAATTAATTGATAAAAAGTTTAATATTGATTCAATGTATATTTAATGTTGTAGGATATATTGATTCAATGTTGCATTTTAAAAGTTAAATATAATCTTGAACATCTTGGTACTCATTTAAGTATACTAATTTGCAACTCGAAGTAAACGATCAAAATGTTTTGTTTTGGTTTTTTAATAAAAAAGGGCAAAGCCAACGTTTTTAACCTTAAAAGGGTCGGCTTTTACCCTTTTTTTTTTTGGCTCACTATGTTGTTTAAATTTGATCAAAATTGGACTGCTTAAAAGCTAATTCCATGCAGAAAAATCAAAAGATAGTTTGTAAGCAAAACTAAGAACGATTAAGAAATATATAAAATATAGTTAAATCCTATCTAAAAGTGTCAACTTTGATTTTAAATTTTTTTTTTTCGATTTGTATGGTGTTTTTTAATTTTGTCAAAATTATATTGTTTAAAAACAAAATATTGATTCAATGTATATTTAATGTTGCAACGTATATTGATTCAATGTTGCATTAAAAAAGCTAAAAATAATGCTTAAACTTCTTGGTTCTCATTCAATTGTATACCAATTAGCAACTCCAAGTAAAAGATTAAATTTTGTTTTTTTAAAAAAATTAAGTAGGGAAAAACCAACGTTTTTAACCACAAAATCGTCGGCTTTGCCCCATGTTTTTTTTTTTCCTTCTCTTGCTTACTATGTTGTTTAAACTTTGTTAAAATTAAATAGTTTAAAAGATAACTACATGCAAAAAAATTAAAAGATAGCTTTTAAGCAAAACTTAGAAAAAATAAAAAAATATATAATTTATTGGTAAAGCTGAAGTTTTTAACCTAAAAGCTTCGGCTTTGATGTTTTTAATTTTTTTTCATTTGTATGGTGTTTAAATTTTGTCAAATTGATTGTGTAAAAGCTAGACATTGATTCAATGTATATTTACTATTGCAAGGTGTATTGATTCAATGTTGCATTTAAAAGGTTAAATATAATGGTTGAACATCTTGGAACTTATTCAAGTATACTAATTAGCAATTCGAAGTAAAATATCAAAATATATATTTTTTAAAAATTAAAAATGGAAAATTAAGCTCTAAAAAAAAGTCAAGGATAAGCTTGCATTTCGAAAGAGGTGGCTTCCTGCTCCGACGTTTTTAACCGCAAAAGAGTCAGCTTTGCCCTTTATTATTATTATTTTTTTTGGCTTACTATATTATTTAAACTTTGTCAAAATTAGACTGTTTAAAAGTTAGCTACATGCAAAAAATAAACAATTTTACTTAAATAAACATTGAATCAATATCTAACTTTTAAATAATCAATTTTGATAAAATTTAAACACCATACAAATAAAAAAAAAACTTAAAAAATAGAAATATCAAAGCCGATGTTTTTAGATGTAAAAATGTCAGTTTTACTTAAATATTATATATATATATATATTTTATTTTTTCTTTGTTTTGCTTAAAAACTATCTTTTATTTTGTTTGCATGTGGCTAGTTTTTAAACAATCCAATTTTGACAAAGTTTAAAAAACATAGAAAGAATTAAAAAAAAAAAAAATATAAGGCAAATCTGAAGCTTTTGAGGTTGAAAATGTCGGCTTTTTCCTGCTTAGTTTGAAAAAAAAAAAAAAACAAATTTTATTTTTTATTTGAAGTTGCTAATTAGTATACTTGAATGAGTACCAAGATGTTCAAGCATTATATTTAACTTTTTAAATGCAACATTGAATTAATATTCCTTGCCATATTAAGTATACATTTAATCAATATTTAGCTTTTTAAATAATCAATTTTGACAAAATTTAAACACCATACTAATAAAAAAAACTTAAAAAATTTAAAATATCAACGATACAAATCTAGGTTGATTTGCTCCCAAACCCGTATTATATTAACCCGGATCAAAAATTAAGTTCAAGTTCTTATGGTTATCTCAACCCCTAATCAACCTGTGACTAGAAACATTAGTATATGATGAAGACGCCACAATAGGTGATGGATATCCTATTGATAAGTTAAACTAAAATACTCACTCCCTAATGATATTTTAGGCATTCAAATAGAACACAGAGAATTCTTTCTCACAAATAATTTTCTGTAAAAATTCTAAAGTGCCTTTTTATTAAAAAAATAAGCATTTAAATAGGCTAAAGTCATAAAACAATAAACCCTTAAAGGCTAAGACAAAACTGGCCAAGCATTGTAAAATCCTAATGTGGCCGAATTTTGCATTCTTTCTTATTCTAAATTGGATTAATTAATTCCTTTATTTTTAATTAAGAATTAATTAATTTACAACCAAAATAATAAAATTATAACTTTCCTAAAGTTATTTGTCTAGAAAATAATTAAATAAAAAACCAAAATAAAAGCTAATTTCCTAAAACAAAAAGTCAAACTCAAAATAGGAAACTAATTGACTAGTTTGATAACTAAGTTATCTTTGACCAATTTCCAGCTTGTAAAGGCTCCAAATCAGCTCCAATGTGCCATGTAGGATGCCAAGTAGGATTATTTATGATTCCCATACGTTTTCCTTGATTGGAACAAAGAGAAAATATCAAATCAACAAAATACAGCAAAGCCAGCTGCAAAAACAACAAAACCGGCCTCAATTTCCTTCCATGCGCAAATGGACTTCTTGGATGCTTTTGCTTCTACCTTGATTTGATTTCATGACCTTTTAGTCATATTAATTGAGTTCAAGAAGTTTTGAACCCATTCCTCGCACTAAAACAGCTACTTGGGTCCATATCGGCCTCCACCACTTAAATGCTTAAAACAGGCTTTGAATCTTTGGGTATTGACAATCCCTTTTGAGAATTGATAACTCCTTGTATAAAGCCAGCCATGTTTTTGTTAAATCTCTTGGCTTGAACCCCTAATGATTGGCCCGGTCTTTAACTATATTGGATCTGCACTCCAGCGGATTGTCGGTTGTATGGGCACGTACGGATTTTCATCATTCCCCTCCTCTTGAAAAGGATTTGCCCTCAAATCAAAATCATTAGCTACAGTAAAAAGAGATAAATCAGCAACATTAAATGTAGCACCAACATTATACTCACCCGGTAAGGCAAGTTTATAAGCATTCTCATGAATCCGTTCCAATACTTGAAAAAGTCCATCTCCATGCGGCATAAGCTTTGATTTTCTTTGCCTAGGAAACTTCTCCTTTCTTAAGTGCAACCAAACCCAATTTCCAGGATAAAAAACAACCTTAAATCTGCCTTGGTTAGCATTCCTTGCATATTGTTGGTCCTTCTCTCAATATTGGCCTTTGTCTTTTTATGAATCTGCTTCACAAAATCAGTTTTTTGCTTTCCATCTAGATTAGCATGTTCACTTAAAGGTAAATGTGTTAAATCTAATGGAGTCAAAGGATTAAAACCATAAGCAATCTTAAATGGTGTATATTTAGTAGCTGAATGCAAAGATCTATTATAAGCAAATTCAACATGTGGCAAGCATTCCTCCCATGTTCTTAAATTTCTACTAATTAAAGCCCTTAACAATGCAAACAATGTCCTATTTACTACTTCAGTTTGTTCATCAGTTTGTGGATGACAGGTAATTGAAAATAGAAGTTTAGTTCCTAACTTAGCCCACAAAGTTTTGCAAAAATAACTTAAGAACTTAACATTCCTATCCGAAACAATAGTTATAACCATACCATGCAATCTTACATTTTCCTTAAAAAATAGGTTAGCAACATTAGATGCATCATTAGTTTTATTACATGCAATAAAATGTGCCATCTTAGAAAGTCTATCCATAACAACATAAATTAAATCCTTACTTCTTTTAGAACTAGGTAAATAAAAAACTAACCTAAGATGTTCTACATGCTCATCTAAATGCCTAGTATATACAAGAATATTATCAAAATAAACAACCACAAATTTTCCAATGAATGGGCGCATAACATGGTTCATTAATCTCATGAAAGTACTAGGTGCATTAGTTAAACCAAAAGGTAATACCAACCACTCATACAAATCATATTTAGTTTTAAATGTGGTTTTCTATTCATCATCCTTTTTCATCCTAATTTGATGATACCCACTTCTAAGATCAATTTTAGTAAATATGCATGCACCATGTAATTTATCTAATATATCATCTAACCTAGGAATTATATGCCTATATTTAATGGTTATATTATTAATATCTCTACAATCTACAAATATGCGCCATGAACCATCTTTCTTAGGTACTAACAAAATAAGAACAGTACATGGACTTATGCTCTCACGAATATAACCTTTGTCAAGTAATTTACTTATCTGCTTTTGTAGCTCCTTTGTCTCCTCGGGATTACTCTTATATGCAGGTTTATTAGGAATGGTAGCCCCGAACACAAAATGAATTTGATATTCATTCCCTCGAATAGGTGGTAAATCATTAGGAATCGCCTTCGGAAAGACATTTTCTAAATCCTATAAAAAAGAAGTGATAGAACTTGGCAATTTAAGTTCTTCAAGGTTAGCTTGATCATTTAAATAAGCATCCTTATATATCATGACTGGCAATGGTTTCTTACTCAAAATTTCTTTATTAACATCTCCAAAACTAAGATAGAAATTTTTGTTTTTCTTCTTTTTCCTCTCTTTTTCTTTCTTTCCCACGGCCTCCATTTTTTTACCTCACTCTCGGTTTTTCTTGGACTTTTCTCACTCTCAGCCTTGTCATTGTTTTTCCCATCACCCTTGAGTTTAGAATACTTACCTGGATATGGTTGTTCGACCTTGCCTTCTTGGATAGATGGTGAAGCCGTTGGTGCCATACTAACCTTTTCTTTAAACTTTTCGGCCTTCCTCCTTTGTTGTTTTTTAAGTTGGTCTCTAAACTCCTCCTTTGGAGTTAATGGCTCCAGCTTAACATTTTTTTCTTTAAATTTAAATACAATGGAATTCTCTCTCCCATAGTGTATGGCATTCTTGTCAAATTGCCATGGCCTCCTTAATAAAATATAACTAGCATGCATGGAAACAGCATCACAAAATACAACATCCATATATTTTTCAATGCTGAAGTTTACTTTGGCTTCTTTATTTACTTTAATCTTGCCACTATCATTAAGCCATTATAATCTATATGGTTCTGGATGTTTAATGGTTGCTATCCCTAGTTTATTAACTACCAAATTACTAATTACATTAGCACAATTTCCACTATCAACTATCATACTACAAATGTTACCTTGAATTTCACATCGGGTGTGAAAGATGTTTTTTCTTTGAATTTGGTCCTCATCTTTGTACATGGTTAGAACTCTTCTAGCCACCAAAATTAATTCAGTCCTTGAAACCTTGAGTGTTTCAGATTCCTTTTGTCCTTCATCTCCAACTTCTTCATCTTCAAATTCGGCTTCTCCTTCACTTTCTTCACTTTCGGATGCTAATTCACCATTACCTTTCAACACCATGATTCATTTGGGCATTGATTGGCAATATGTTCTCGTCCTTGGCACTTAAAACAAACAATATCTCTAGTTCTTGAAGGTTAAGGATCAGATTTACCTTCATATTTGTGTGCTTGGACAAATTTGGTCTTGGCATCCCTCTTTGGCCGATTGGTACTTTAATCACCAAGTTTCGGTTTTGGCCTTGTGTTACTAGTGGGATTGCTTCTCCAAACACTTGGATTGTGCTCCCGCTACTTGAAACACCTCCAAACTGTGAGCTTATGCCCTTTTTCAATCTTGATAGCCACATGAAGCATCTCCTCCAATTCTACATATTATTGTAGCTCCACTTGATTGGCTATCTCTCGATTTAAACCTCCCAAAAACCTTGCCATGTTTGCCCCATGATCCTCATTCATACTCAATCTCATCATGAGCATTTCCATCTTCTTGTGATAATCTTCCAAAATCCTATTTCCTTGAGATAAAGATTGTAACCTTTGATGTAGCAACCTATGGTAATAAGTCGGTATAAATCGCTTCCTCATGGCTTCTTTTATTTGTCGCCAAGTAGTAATCAATTTATCACCTACTCTTCTTCGGGTACTCTGGTCATTTGTCCACCATTGGAATACATAATGACCAAACTCCAAAGCTGCCAGTTTTACCTTCTTAGCCTTCGAATAGTTGTGACAATCGAAGATCATTTCCATACGCTCCTCCCACTCTAAGTACGCCTCTGGATCACTTTTACCCATGAATGGTGGTATATTGACCTTAATATTTCCAAGATCATCATCCTCATCTCTTCCATGCCTCCCACAGGTTGTCCTTCCTTGGAGTGCAAAAAATATCATCAACCTCCTCTTCAAGGTTATCTCCTTAGTTATCTCCTTCAAACTTCTCCCTAATGTGTTCACGACCACCTCATCTTTGTCCTTGACCTCCATGTGGTGCCCTCCTAGGATTTGGTCCACCTTGTGAATTCTGAACTCGATCTAGGTAGTCAAAGTGAGCATTCATCTGTTGGAGTTGTTCCATGATTGCCATAATGTCGATATGTTCGCCTCCACTTCCCGTTGCTCTTGCATCAACTTTGAACCCTATAGATTCTTCTTCATTAATTCTTAATGATCCATCTCCTTTACTCATCCTTGAATCTGCCATGTTAGTAAAAATAATACAAAAATCCTTACCAAATTCACTCTCTCATGTGTTTCACTCAAACAAGGTCTCGACACTCGTATTTGCACACTAGGCTTTTACCCTCTTTTAAGCTCACACTCTCTTGCCTTTTTTCACTCAAAAATTATCTCAAAGTTCTAATTAAAACACACACAAAATAGCAACTAGATCACAAGTTTGCCTTAATTAAACTTATCAACAAAACAACAACTAACATGAACAAATACCGAGTGAATTAACAAAACCCTAGTCTCTGCCTAACTAATAAAAAACAAGGTCAAATATCAATGAAATTTTGGAATCAATAAATACTGGTCCAGAATATAAAGACACCAAAAATTTAAGGATAATAATATAGAAAAGAGATTCAAACAACGACAATTTGAACAAAATATGGAATAGTTGTTGGTTGTTGTCTTGTAATTTAAGTCTTTGTATCAAATCCTTTACCAATTTTAATCCAAATAATTTTAGCACTCAAAATTCAATTTTCCAGAAACAAATATTGAACAAATAGACAATATCTCAGCAACTCCAACAATTTTCCAGCAAACAATTAAAACTCCAAATTGTAACTCAAAACCAGCCTTTTCCAATTTTTTTTTTTTTTTGTTTTCTCACAGAATATAAAATCACTCTAGTAGCAAAACCAACAACAAAAATTGCAATTCCAACACCAAAATTCCACTGAACTCGAGACCACACTCCAAGCAAAAACAAATTGCACAATTTTTAGGATTTATGCAATGTGCTTCCAAATCTTTTTTTTTTTTTTAATATATGAATGCAACTAATTAAGATTAAAATAGCAAAGAAAAAATCAATAATAAACCAAATTACAAGAACAATAATGAAAGACAACCAATAAATTAGGAAGCAAAAATACGGTAAAACAAGGAAACCTAATTTGACTAGGAATTTTTTTTTTTTTAACTATGCAGAATGTGTAGAATAGATGCAACCTTAACCTAATGCTAAAATTGTAGATTAAAAATAATAATAATAATAATAAAGCAAATAAGATTGATCAAACTTGAATAAAATCTTGGTTCATCTAGATCAACTTGCTCCTAAACACGTATTATATTAGTCCGGATCGAAAATTAAGTTCAAGTTCTTATGATCACCTCAACCCCTAATCAATATAAGAGTAGAAACCTTGGTATATGATGAAGACACCACAATAGGTGATGGATGTCCTGTTGATAAGTCAAACTAAAACACTCACTCTCTAATGGTGTTTTAGGTGTTCAAAGAGAATAAAGAAAATTCTTTCTCACAAATAATTTTTTGCAAAAATTCTAACGTGCCTTCTCATTGAAAAATAAGCCCTTAAATAGGCTAAATTCATAAAATATTAAACCCTAAAAAGCTAAGACAAAACCGGCCAAGCATGGTAAAATCCTAATGTGGCCGAATTTTGCATTCTTTTCTATTTTAAATTGGATTAATTAATTCCTTTATTTTTAATTAGAAATTAATTAATTTACAACCAAAATAATAAAATTCTAACTTTTCTAAAGTTAATTTTCCAGCAAATAATTAAATAAAAAAACCAAAATAAAAGCTGATTTCTTAAAACAAAAAGTCAAATTTAAAATAGGAAACTAGTTGACTAATTTGACAACCAAGCTATCTTTGATCAATTTCCAGCTTGTAATGGCTCCAAAATCAGCTCCCATGTGCCATTTAGGATGCCAAATAAGATTATTTATGATTTTCATATGTTTCCCTTGATTGGAACAAAGAAAAAATATCAAATCAACAAAATACAACAAAGCCAGTAGCAAAAACAGCAAAATTGGCCTCAATTTCCTTCCATGTGCAAATGAACTTCTTGGATGCTTTTGCTTCTGCCTTGACTTGATTCCATGACTTTTTAGAAATATTAATTGAGTTCAAGAAGTGTTGAATCCATTCCTCATTGTCCGGAGTCCAAAAATATACTAAAACAACTATCCGAGTCCATATCGGCTTCTACAATTTGGATGCTTAAAACAGGATTTGAATATTTAGGTATTGACAATCCTTTTTGAGAATTGATAACTCCTTGTATAATTCAACCAGGTTGTCCTTAAATCTCTTAACTTGAGCCCTAGTGATTGGCCTGGTCTTCAATTGTATTGGACCCGCATCCTAGCAGGTTGTCGATGTACGGACAAGGGGCAAATTCTCATCAATCAAAGCCGATGCTTTTAGTGATAAAAGTGTTGGCTTTGCCTAAATATTATTAGTTTTTTTTTCATTGTTATGCTTAGAAACTATTTTTTAATTTTTTTGCATGTAGCTAGCTTTTAGACAATCCAATTTTGGCAAAGTTTAAAAAACATAGTAAGCAAAAAAAAAAAGAAAAAAAAAAAAAGGGCAAAGCCGATGCTTTTGAGGTTGAAAACATTGGCTTTTCCCTACTTAATTAAAAAAAAAAACATTATGATATTTTACTTGGAGTTGCTAATTAGTATACTTGAATGAGTACCAAGATGCTCAAGCATTATATTAACTTTTTAAATGCAACATTGAATCAATATACCTTACAACATTAAATATACATTAAATCAATATCTAGCTTTTAAACAATAAATTTCGACAAAAATTAAACACCATACAAATAAAAAAAATAAAATATAAAAGTCGATGTTTTTAGTCATAAAACCGTTGGCTTTACCTAAATATTATATTTTCATTTTTTTTTCTTTGTTTTGTTTAAAAACTATTTTTTAATTCTTTTGCATGTAGCTAGCTACGATGCAATTTTGACAAAGTTGAAACAACATACTAAGCCAAAAAAAAAAAAAAAAAGAAGGCAAAGTTCACAATTTAAAGGTTAAAAACGTCGGTTTTGCCCTTTTTAATTAAAAAAAAAATTATGATATTTTTCTTGGAGTTGCTAATTAGTATACTTGAATGAGTATCAAGATGATCAAGTTTTGTATTTAACTTTTTAAATGCAACATTGAATCAATATACCTTGCAACATTAAATATACATTGAATCAATATCTATATTTTAAACAATCAATTTTGACAAAATTTAGACAGCATACAAATAAAAAAAATTAAAAATTAAAAATGTCAAAGCCGGCGCTTTTAGATGTAAAAACGCTGTCTTTACTTAAATATTATACTTTTTTATTTTTTCTTAATTTTGCTTAAAAAATATCTTTTAAATTGTTTGCATGTAGTTAGCTTTCAAACAGTCAAATTTTGACAAAGTTTAAAAAATATAGGAGGCCCAGAAAAAAAAAAGAAAAAAAAGAAAAAAAAAAAGAAGGGCAAAGCCGATACTTTTGAGGTTGAAAACATTGGCTTAATTTGACAAAAAAAGAAAAAACATTTTCATCTTTTATTTGGAGTTGCTAATTAGTATAGATGAATGAGTACCAGGATGTTAAAGTATTATATTTAACTTTTTAAATACAACATTAAATTAATATACCTTATAACATTAAATATACATTGAATCAATATCTAGCTTTTAAACGATCAATTTGACAAAATTTAAATACCATACTAATAAAATAAAATAAAATATAAAAGCCAACGCTTTTAGTGGTAAAAACCTTGGCTTTACCTAATTATTATATATTTTTTTATTTTTCATTGTTTTTCTTAAAAACTATCTTTTAATTTTTTTGCCTGTAGCTAACTTTTGTACAATCTAATTTTGATAAAGTTTAAAAAACGTAGTCAGCCAAAAAAAAAAAAAAACAAAAGGGGCAAAGCGTTTTTTTTTTCTTTTTCTTTTTTAGGTTGAAAACGGCAGCTTTTCCTTACTCAATTAAAAAAAAAGAAAAAAAAACATTATGATATTTTACTTGGAGTTGCTAATTAAAAATAAAAAATTATGATATTTTACTTGGAGTTGCTAATTAGTATACTTAAATGAATACCAAGATGTTCAAGCATTATATTTAAACATAACATTGAATCAACATACCTTGCAACATTAAAGATATATTAAATCAATATCTAGCTTTTAAACAATCAATTTTGACAAAAATTAAACATCATACAAATAAAAAAAATTTAAAATTTAAAAGCCAATGCTTTTAGTCTTAAAAGCATTGGCTTTACCTTAATATTATTATTATTTTTTCTTTCTTTTGCTTAAAAACTGTCTTTTAATTCTTTTGCATGTAGTTAGCTTTTATAAAGTTCAATTTTAACAAAGTTTAAACAATATAGTAAGCAAAAAAATAAAAATAAAAAAAATGGCAAAGCCGGTGCTTTTCAGGTTAAAAACGTCGGCTTTGCCCTTCTTCATTAAAAAAAAAAAAAAATATTATGACATTTACTTGGAGTTGCTAATTAGTATACTTGAATGAGTACCAAGATGTTGAAGCATTATATTTAACTTTTTAAATGCAATATTGAATCAATATACCTTGCAACATTAAATATATATTGAATCAATATCTAGCTTTTAAACAATCAATTTTGACAATATCTAGTTTTTTATTAAAAGTATTGGCTTTTCTCTGCGACATTTAGCTATTCTTTTTCTACTAGAAGTGTTGGCTTTTTTTGAACATTAGCCGATATTTTAAAAGCGTCGGCTTTTCTTTGATGGTTTTAGCGACATCATATCAGGCAACGCTTTCTAAAGCGTCATCTTTTATTTTGCCCGATGCATTAATTGCATCTCTTGTCGTTGCAATTCTTGTAGTGGTGGCAGCGAGAAAGCCTAGATGGTGGTTTAGTTAGATAGCTAGAATTGGAATTTTTTGGTAGGGGTTAATATATCTAATATTTGATTTCTTTTTTATTTTTTTTAAGCATTTAAGGTTAGTTTTGACATTTTATCAATAAATATTTATGTAATATTAAAAAAAATAATTAAAATTATAGTGTGTTTAATGAGTTTTATAGTGTAAATAGGTTTGCCCGAATGTAGCAATTATGCCTAATAATTTTTATAGTGTGAATAACAACCATTTTAAGTTTGAACGTATCTTCCTTTTATGACCATAAGAAATATCCATTTTTATTT
Organism: Ziziphus jujuba; assembly: GCF_031755915.1. Taxonomy (NCBI): domain Eukaryota; kingdom Viridiplantae; phylum Streptophyta; class Magnoliopsida; order Rosales; family Rhamnaceae; genus Ziziphus; species Ziziphus jujuba. The sequence continues at coordinate 25,081,898 of NC_083379.1, forward strand.
TTATTTTTTGATAAAAAAGATCCATTTTTATATGTAAACTATAACATCCATAAATATCAAATTTGTCCTTCTGTTTGCATACAATAATAATATTTAATCATTTTCACGAATATATATATATATATATATATATATATATATTTAATCAAAGAATCTTTGATAAAGATTGTTAAAAAAAAAAAAAAAAAAAGAATTAAAATGCATCAATTTTATTATAAATTTTCTCTTTTAGTTTCCATCCCAGCTTTTTTTCCTCCCCTTAGTTAAACATAATTTATGTAAACTACAGCTTACTAAATGGTCAATTTTGTTGAAGTCAAAATGTCTATCACCCTGACGAATTCGATATTATCATAGCTCAAGGGTGACGAACTTGATACGGGCATAATTCAAGGTGAGATCAGCTCATATATATATATATATATTTATATATATATATATATTTGACCAAATTGAGACAGTTGAAAAATATAAGGATATATAATATATATATAATAATAATAATAATAACAATAATAATAATTCATATATATTGTTGTTATTTATTTTTTTTTCTTTTTTAAATTTGGATTATTTGTACCCAAATGAAAAGGTCAAATCTCAAACTTTACAAGCTTGAACATAGTTTGGTAAAATATGCGCGTAATAAAGCATTTATTATTATTATTATTATTATTATTAAAGTATATTTCATCCCGATAAGTTTAGGTTAATTGCATTGTTCTCTTTCAAGATTTTCTAAATTGTAAAGATTTTTTTGACATTACATTTTGATGATTTAATACAACGATAAAAGGGTAAAATTATCCATTCAATACTTAAAAGTTGCTAAATGCCCATATGCTTTTTCAGAATGTTTGTTAGGTGTAAATCTTATGAGATTCAGATGCAATATACCTTATTTCTTAAAATTTTAATATATTTTTTAGTTATTTTTTTATATTATTATTTTTCTTTTTCTTTAATTTTTTTTATCTGTATATATATTTTTTTAGAATTTTTCTTTTTCTTTAAATTTTTTTTATCTGTATATATATATTTTTTCTTTAACTTTTAAGTATAATTGTAAAAAGTATACTTATTTAATACAAGTAATTAATAACAAAAATAAATAGATTTTAGATTCATTTTTATTAAATAAAAGTGTAACTGAACAATAAATAAAAGATGAAATTAATCTTTGTTAAAAATAAAAAAATTAATTTTGCAAAAGGTCCCTCACCAATCCAATCACTCTTAAAAAATTAATTTTAACAAAATCATATGATTATCAATTCATATAATAATATTTAACATATAATAAAATCATATATAATAATATTTATTAATATAGTAAATTTTTTTGAAAAATTAATTATCTCTTGTATTTTTCAGAACATGTAATTGATAAATAAACTAATACTTATTAAAAATAATTAACAATCAATAATAAAAAATAAATAGGTTTAAATTCTACTTAAAATAGTTTAGAAAGAAAGATATATATTCTTAAAAACTAATTAATAATTTAAAAGTATAGCTTATATATAAATATTATTAATTATTTTAATTAATAAAAAAATTAATTAATAATTTAATTGAATAAAGATTAGTGAAATTCTTTTTAATTAGTAATTTAAATTAATACTTTTTATGTGGATATTAGAATAAAATTCTATCTCTTTCTCTCTCTTTTATTTCTCTCTCTTTCACTTCTCACACCATGGATCCGACCAAGGTTTAAAAAATTGATAAAAATATTGAAGTTTAAAATATAAAAATATCTACAAAAATATAAAAAAATTATCGAATATCGATAAAAACTCATAAATATGATAGAAATTAACAAAAATTTATTTAAAAACATAGAAATTTTTATTAAAATTTTAAGATTAGCTTATTTAATGAATTAATTATCAAATTAACTATTAAAATTACAAAAATATTAAATGAATATTATAATATGTGTTAATAGTTAAAAATATACAGTTATTAATAAAAATACAAAAAAAAGACATATTTAATAAATTTATTTATTAATTAAAATATATAGAACAATTATTACAATTACATTATATTTTATAAATATCATTTCAATACTATAAATAATTCTTAGATAGTTGAGAATTGTTTGTATCTCTCGCATTTTCATTTTAAAATATGAAATATAAAAAATAATTATTAAAAGAAATCCTTGATAATTTTCCATATAATTGTTAATATAATATCGATATAAATATTTGATAAGTTTGCATGTATCAAATACCATCAATAATAAAATTTTGAACCTTGATATACAGAATATATATTTGTTGCATATCTTTCAATTTTTGTTTATTTTACATTCTAATTTTGATCTACTTTATAATATTTATATAAATAGTAAATATATTATTATGAAAAAATAATAATAGGTAGGTAAACGTATAATTTATGATACTAATTTTTCTGAGAATATAATAGATAGATTTGTCTAATGTAATTTTGGACATTATTTTTTAAATATAAATTTTTTATTTTTATTTACCTAATTATTGAAAGACAATTAAAAAGTAAAAAAAAAAATCAATGATATTAATTTAACTAATAGTTTTACTAAATATCAATAATATTTATAAAAATTTTTGATAAAAATATTTAACTAAAACAATCATAAATATTTTCAAAATTTCTATAAAAATTTATAAAAATTTTATAAAAATTATAGAACTTTCAACTAATAAAAAATATGATGTAGATATTACGATAAAAACTTATACAAAAATTATAAAAATATTAAAAATTTTGATGTATATTATAAAAATTATATTCATTTCCGCCTTAAAACTAAATTTCCTTAGGATATATTTAAAAAGTAAAATTTTTTCAAAAATTTCAATATTTTAAGTGCTACTACCTACTCTGCAGTGATCCAGGAAATCGCCTCTCTGGTCTCTATCGATTGGTCATCTAGATCGCGACTTCAGTCCCGTTTCCCTTTTTTTTTTTTTTTTTTTTTTTTTTCTTTACAACCCTCTTATATATAAAACCTTGAGATGCATGTAATTCATGAATCTGATCATTATCAGCAGCATTCTTTTTTTTTTTTTTTTTTTTCATGGTGAATAGAGGAGGAAATTTGGAATAAGTTTGATCGTCGGTTTGATTGGCAGCTTCTTTCTTTATTTTTTATTTTTTGTTTTTTTTGGTGGTGAGTGGAAAAAGGAAATTTGAGATGAGTTGCGACTTGTAGTTTGCGGTTTAACAGACCCATATGTTACTTTTAGCTTTTGGTTTGTGGCCCTTTTCCACCAGTATTCTGCACTTTCGAGCACTGTAAGTGTTTGTGATCAAATATCAACTTGCTTTTTGTTGTTTTAGGGTAAGTTTTTTCAATCCTTCTAGTCCATTTTTTTCTATTTATCATTTGGTACTCATGTTAACCGGGTTGGGTGCAACTGATGTGCTTTGCGATTGGAATTTTACCGAGAGAGAGAGAGAGAGAGAGAGAGAGAGAGAGAGAGAATAAAAAGAATATTGTATAGGGGTATATTATAATTAAAAGGTTAAATATTATTATATGTTTATGCCATGTAAAAGAGAGGACATATCTAGGATATATTTGTTAATTCACGTGCCAAATTGGCGAGAGGAAGTGATCTACAGATGAATTTTTGAGGATAGGGAGGTACTTGTAATTTTCTTAACCTCAGTTTTATTAAAGGGAGGGAGATGAAATAGACTCTATTATTATATGTTTATGCCATGTAAAAGAGAGGACATATCTAGGATATATTTGTTAATTCACGTGCCAAATTGGCGAGAGGAAGTGATCTACAGATGAATTTTTGAGGATAGGGAGGTACTTGTAATTTTCTTAACCTCAGTTTTATTAAAGGGAGGGAGATGAAATAGACTCTTCTTCTTCTTCTTCTTCTTCTTCTTCTTCTTCTTCTTCTTCTTCTTCTTATTATTATTATTATTATTATTATTATTATTATTATTATTTTATTTCATTTTTTTTTAACCTCAGTTTTTTTTTTAAAACTTTGAGGGAGGAAGGTGAAATAGACCATTCTTCTTATTTATATCACCCCCATTATAATAAATTCATGAAAATCTAGTGTTTCTAATAAAAAGGCAAAAATCTATTCATAATAGATTTATAGAATCTCCATGCTTTTTAAGTTTCTAATAAAAAAACATAAGCTTCAAATCATAGATACTATTAGTCTACAAATATTTAGTAATTGATATTATTATAAAATTTAGGTATAACCATAATCTAACTTTTATTGGACCCTAACTTATTCTCGTTCAAAATTTGCAGCTTAATGTGTATAATTTAATTAATTGAAGGTGAACCATGCATGTGCCTAAGGATTTTATCAAATGTTTTTTCTTTTCCAGCTTTTTTAACACTAATTTTTATTTTTTATTCTAATTTCTTATAAATTCTTTTTTATTTTTTTTATTTTTAGAAAGCTCAATCTTAAAAGAAAATTTTGATGAAAAGGCTCATGCTTTATGGTGCTAAAGCGTACATTAGGTTGTCAACGTAGTGCTAACTGTCTTTTTCCAAAGCCTACTCCAAAGTGGGATGTTATCTCCAAGCCTGAAACTAAGTGTACCAATGAGGCCTAAGAATGCCTTTTAAAGTACCAATAACTATTGTCTAATAAAGTAGAAGATTGACTGCTAGGTTATCCTCACAAAAACACATGCACGCCTTATTTTAGACTTTAGTTGAATAGTCCTAGAAAATTTTTTTAAAGTGAATAGAAGAGTCTTAGAAAAAGTAATGGAACATGAAGATTGGAATTTCCACAAACTTTTAATAGTATAAAGAAGTGTTATTATATATTTAAAAAATATTATTTGTTATTACTGTTCGATAAAGTACTGGTAGAACTTATGTGACAATTTAATTGGTTATTCTAAAATTATTAAATTTTTCTTATTAGGCTTTTAGTATAAAATTAATATATAATTAAATACAATCAATAAATGTTTATAATTTCAACATAGGTTCTACCAACTTGATGGTGACAAATGATAAAATTTTCTAATATGGAATAGGCAAAAACAAGATCTTGCTCATTTATATTCAGATAATAGGATTAATAATTATACTTTCGACTCTTTAGGTTTGCCCTAATTTTTATCTGGACCTTCAATTTTCAAAATTTTCAATTAAGTGCTTTAATTTTAATTTTTGTTTCAATGGAAACTTTTTGTTTTTATTTTGTTCTATTTAATTTATCGATTTAAGTTTTATTAATTTCAATACGAACATTGTATAGTTAACCTTTAGTAGGAAACTTCATTTTTTTATCTTATTTTTTGAATTGTCAAATTTAATAATTCTTTTGGACTTATAGTAAAACATTTATTTTGACCATAATTTTATTATTTTTAATCCATATTGAAACAAAAACAAAAAATTAAGAGTTTTATATTTAAAAAAAAAATTTGAGAATGTAGCATTTAAATTGAAACCAAAATTAAAATTAAAGCACTCAGTTGAAAACATTGAAAATAAAGAATCTATGTTCAAATTGGAGATAAATTAGCTCAATTAGAAAACTTAGTTACCCAAATAAATAAAGAAATAAATAAAAAGACCAATAATTGCGAAAACCCAAAAATCGCTTTTGTGTATTGGCTGTGTGATTTTTACCATTGAATCGGTCAAAAAAGAAAAAAGAAAAAAGAACAATAATTGTTTTGAGCTATTAGCCATGTGATTTAAAGTAGATCAGTTTTGTTGCGTAGTACTATTGGTTCATGACATAATGAATCTGAATGTAATGTGGAGTACCAACTGAGCGATGTTTGCCTTGACGAGGATGTGTCCAGGTGGACTGATTCGGATATCCATCGCTATGAGCATATTCTTTATCCTAGAATTCCCCAAAAAAAAAAAAAAAAATTCCTTTATCCTAGATAGTGGAGCAGGATTTTTTTTGGCTCAGCTTTTCTGTTCTTAGTCCGGGTAAGTGGAAACGATGTCATCTTTCCAACAAATAAGATCAACTTTTCTGGAATTTAGTACAGATTTTCTTGTTACTTTTTGTGGGAATTCTAGTGCAACGCACCAGATTCATAAATTTTGTTTCGAAGTGGTAGCTTTAGATTTATTTATTTATTTTTTTCTTTTTAAGGATTATCATATTCTTTAAACCAAAAAAAAAAAAAAGGGTACACAATTCCCCCACCATTTACGAAATATGGATGCGGTGAGTTCATTATTAGATCAACCATGTAGTTTTAGATAATGAAGGACAGGTCTAACACATTTAGTTTTTGAGTTCATCATTGAGAGAGCTTTATCGGTAAAATAAGTACATAGGCAACAAGTTCAATCTTTTTAGTGATCTTATATGGTTCAATGTATCTTAGACTTAATTTTCCTTACTTTCTAAAATGCAGTATCCTTTTCCAAGATAACAGCTTGAAAAATACTTTATCTCCAACCTCGAATTTAAGTTCCATTTTTCTAACATCTGTATAACTCTTTTACTGTCTTGAGTTGTCTTGAGCCTCTCACAAATGATTCTGATTTTTTGATTGTTAACTACACATAGTCAGGATCTTTGGACTGCTAATCTTAACCTTACTTCAATATATAGGAGTCCCACACTGCTTCCCGTGTAAAGCCTTATAAGATATCATACCAATGCTCGAATCATAACTGTTATTGTAGATGAACTCTACCCAAGATAGGTGAGATTCCTAAGTCCCCTTGAATTGCAGTACAAAAAACTTCAATATATCCTTTAGATTCTATATAGTACTCTTCGACTGCCGTTTGTCTATGGGTGAAAAACAAAGCTAAAATGTACTTAGTACTCAAAGCTACTTTTACAAAAACACTACTAAAATGTAGCTTAGTACTTAAGGTACCTACAGACTCCCCCAAAACCTGGATATGAACTACATATCCCTATTTGAGATAATAGACATATGAACTCCATGTAAGTTCACAATCTTCTTCACATAAAACTTGGCTAAATCATGCAATATATAAGTTTCACGAATCGACAATAAGTGAGAGGACTTTGTGAGTTAGTCAACAATCACCCAAATACCATCATGGCCTAAATGAGTATAAGGAAGCTTGAACAAAAATTCAATTGTGATATGTTTCCACTTCCATACTGAAATAGGCAAAGATTGCAAAAATTCTGAAGGCTTTTACATCTCTGCCTTCACCTGCTGACACATCAGACATTTGAATACATAATTAATAATCTCTATTTTCATCATTTGCCATCAATAATATTTTTGTAAAGTGCAATGCATCTTGGTACCACCAGGATGCATGGCATATGCTTAGATATAAGCCTCATCAAGAATCTATTATCTCCAATTGTGAAAGCTCAAAAACTAGCTAAAAGAGCCTGCTCTGGGTCCATCCTCAACATAACTCTTAACTTTCACAACCCTACCGTCAAAGGAAGCTGCATCAACTGCTCATATGTCAAAGAACCTATAACCTTTTTACTCAATGCATCACCTACCACATTTGCCCTACCAAGATGGTAGTTAATGGTACAATCATAATAAGTAGCTCCATCAATTTCTTTTGCCTTAAATTAAACTTCTTCTGTATAAATAGATACCTAAGACTCTTATGGTTAATGTAGATCTGAGATGCAACTCCACAAAAATAATGTCTCAAAGTTGTCAAAATGAAGAGCACTACTGTAAGCTCCAAGTCATAAGTAGGATAGTTCAATTCATGCCTTCAACAGCCTATAAACATAAGCCACTCCTTTTTATGCTGCAGTAATACAAATCCTAAGACTTGGTGAGACGCATCATTATAAATCTTAAACCCTTTGTTGCCTTCTGGTAAAGTCAAAATAGGCATCGAAGTCAACTTCTTCTTCAATTCTTGGAAACTCTGCTCACATCTCTTCATCCATATAAACTCAATTCCTTTCTTAGTCAGATAGTGAAGTGGTCCTGCTATCTTAGAGAACCTCTTAATGAACCTACGGTAATACTCCTTCAAACCTTAGAAGCTTCATACCTTACTCACTATCATAAGCTGCTCCCAACTCAATATTGCTTCTACCTTTCAAGGATCCACATAAATGCCATTAGCAAAAACTACATGCTTAAGGAAACCTACTATATCCAACCAAAACTCACACTTGCTAAACTAGCATACAAGTAATGATCCCTCTAAGTCTACAATATCAACCTCTTTACTCTATGAATACACCAAAACGTCGTAGATAAAAACTATGATGAATATATCTAAGAACAGGTGAAAAACCCTGTTCATAAGATCAATAAAGGTTGTAGGAGCATCGATCAAACCAAAAGACATCACCAAAAACTTGTAGTGCCCATATTGAGTCTTGAAAGCTGTTTTAGAAATATCAAATTCCTTAATCCTTAACTGGTAATACTTTAACCTCAAGTCAATCTTAAGAAACACCTTAGCATCCTTAATTGATGAAACAAATCATTAATACATGGTAAAGGATATTGTTTGCAGGGTAATTTCATTCAGCTACCTATAATCAATGCATAACAGCATAAGGCCATCATTTTTCTTCACAAATAGAATTGGTGTATCCTAAGAGACACACTCGATCTCACAAACCCTTTATCTACTAGCGAGCATCAGCCCCCAAGAATGGATGTCATACTTGTAACCAAATTGGGTGTCACTAAAGATTTTTGCTGCATCATCGATATGACTTTGCCACTAATATGGTTGTCCTCGCTGACCACTGCTTGAATCCCTAGGGCTACTAATGCTCCATTACTAGAAAACGTAGTGTCAACCTGTCTTGCCAGAGAACCTTGCCTACCAACATCCACTAGCTTGTTGTTGTAAGTAGCGAGAATTGATCTATTGATAAGATCTAGTCTGCTGATACGGATAGCTAGACTTAGAAGCCCTCATACCACCTCCAAACTAAAAAGAACACTTCCTCTTAAAATGACCATGTTATCCATAGTAGAAACACCTTTCACCACTCTAATACATCCTTGTATGAAATCTTTGATGGCCACTATATGTCCAAAAAGCTGAAACCACTGTCACTACCAACAGATTGCTATTGGTATTATAACTGCAAGTACCCCACGAAATCCATTACCATTAGCATTAAGTTTGCCTTTTTTAAAACCATCTTTTCTAGTTGCGCCAGAATTTAAATTACCTCTCTTGGATGACCCCTGACAAGGAACACCCAAAGATGTACCCTTTAAAAGTCCTCGTTAAGGCCTATGCATCTCCATTTGATCTTCAAACTGTAAAGCTGCCACTCATAGAGCCTATTAAGTAGGATGGTAAGCTTTTGAGAAGATTGTAGTAATATGCTCACTTAACCCATTCAAAAACATCTACTTGTCATGGTGTCATTAGGAATCATGAAAAATCCAAACTGGGACGGCTCCCTTAACTTCTTCTCATACTCTACAATAGACATGGTCTCTTAAGTCAATCTCTCAAACTCCAACCTCTTGGACTCGTTGCAAGATCAAGGAAAAAAATTATCATTAAAGGCCTCCTTAAACTGTTGCCATTTGTGATCCTGTACTGCTCACTCACAAACCCACCAAGTGTGAGCATCACCTTTGAAAAGGAGACCGACCATCCTAATCTTGTCCTCATTCAGACACTGCACACCCTTTAATGAAATCTTATCAACTGCAACTAACTAAACTAGTATTACTAATGGATCAGTTGTGCCCTCAAATGTCACTAAACCCAACTTGCCATAGCCTTTGCAAAATGCTCCATATGCTCACCCCTAGAGTGGCCTCACCGATACCCTTTACTAGCTCTTACTTACGTCTAGATCTACCAGGTCTAGAATGCATCTTAGAATCTAGATATAAAAGGCAAATTCAGCTCAATATAACATTCAACCTAAATCAATAAAAGGAACGGGACATTGTTTAGGAAGTATAAACAATATCAAAAGGCTACCATGCATATAAGAGTGCGGATCCACAAGAATTAGGTAAACTAATTCTCTGATACCAAGTTGACAGGATTGATGTGGGTGCCTTTTCTGGACACCGAAGATGGCACCACCTAGAGAAATCCTATTAAACTAGTACTGAGAATTCAATGGGAACTCCTTATAAATTAGACATAACCCAACAACAAAAAAAAAAAGAAAAAAAAAAAAATAGCTGCTTTTAATAAAAATTTTGAAATCATGGTCACACTTTTCAATGGCTGCAACGTAAGAGAAAGAAAAATAAAAATAAACATACATAGCAGGTCAATCCACAAGAATATACTAATAGAAAGTAAATGAGTATAAAGATAAATAAAACAAAATGTATAATAATCTCATAAGAAAGTAGAAAAAAGGCAATACATTAGCAGTAGAAAGATGTTGAATGTAAAGATGTGATAATTACGCAATATACAAGGTGATAATAATGAAACAGTTCTCAAACATAGTACATACCATATGTCAATCGAGGCCTAAGGGAAATGGTTTAAAAAAATACAAAAATTATGAGACGAGCTTAATGGTAAACAGTTAAAGTGTTATGAAAATAAATATTATTCTTAAAAATTATTTCTTTCAATACCTCACTTTCACTTTTTGAAAGTTATTCTATTTTGGCAAATAATTTTCATAAAATTCTTTATTATCTCCAACATAATAAATTCATAATTGTAGGATAAAAAAATTAAAATTAGATAATATACTATACGTTATAATAAAAGAATAATCATATAATGTAACCGTAGTGTAACAATAATAACCCTACGTACCATATCCATTCTCATAACCTATTATTTGACCAAATTAGCACCCTAGTGTGTCATTGACTACCAGGGGAAGGGAAAATTGTCAATGTGACTTTCGGTGTCCTAGAGGTGTCGTAGACTAGGAATTCCCATTCAATCTCAAGGATCACATGATTAAGCAGAGGATGGTCAAATAAGCGCATGTAATCATAGTCTAACAAATCCGTAGTCATGGCATAGTATGATAGATAAAAATCCACAACTCAATATCCAACTCATAACCCAATATATAATATCAAATAATATCCATATTTATCATATCAAAATATTCTCACAACTAATCCACATAGATAAATAAATTAATATAGCTGTATACTCAAATTTGTTTATGCCCACCCATTCCTTTTAACATACTATAATATAATCAATATAATTCTTTTATAGCGTGAAATAAAGCAAATGACTTAATTGATTCTAGAAAAAATAATAATAAAAAGTATATATAATATATAATCAAGCATATAATTCTCAACACCATTTCAGAAAATAAAGTTTACTCACAAATCACTTCTTAAATCAACTCATCTACCGAATCGCCTCCACTATTAATCCGGATATCTAAAATAATAATAAAATATTTTTTAGACTCCAAAAATTAACTACAAGATATTGGACGCATACCAATGTCTAGAAATAACTTTGATAACTCTAAATTTTTTAAAATTGGACAATAGATAGTCCAATTACACTGTAAACCCTAAATAACCCATACCCAAAATTAAGGACTTTAACCTTGGGGCAAATTTATTGAAATTAAACTTTCTATTAGCTCTTATTAACACGTAATTACTTTAATCCAACTTCAATTTTGTCCAATTTGTCCAACTATATTCAAACATAATCCAAATTTATCCAATATTAAACTAATTGACCCAAAAATAAAAAAAATTATCAAACGAGATTCAAAATTTGCAAATTTTATATTGACGGAAAGCCCATGAGATGAAGAATAAAATGGTGTACTTACCTTGGCTGATTGACATATCTAATGGCTGGAAAATCTCCCCAAAGTGTCGGCTAAACTTAATGTTGTTGGATCTTGCAAATTGTGAGAAATCTCAGAAAACGAAGGCCGGGAATGAGCTCAGAGGGTTTAAAATTTGGGAGAAAAGTAAATGGGCAGCATAGAATGCCGATCCATAGCAAAACAGATGGGTTGCCATCTCCTGCATCAGATCGTCGATCCTAGTGTGTCCGACGATGGCTTGCTTTAGGACTTGAAGAGGACTATGTGAAACAAAATTGAACCATATTAACCTTCGTGTTTCAAGTTTGAATAATAGAAGAGGACTATGTCAAACAAAATTGAAACTAAAAAGGGGGTATGCATAATTAAAAGTGAAAACTGACAAAAAAAAAAAAACTTGAAACTAAATAGGGAGATGTATAGAGTAAACATATGTTTGCATGTAGTTAGCTAGCATTGATCCTCGTGCAATGCGCGGCATGTATAATCATAATAAATGATTTCAAAAATAATTTATAATAATTAATTATATTTAAATCTAAAAATAACATGTGGAAAAAAAATTTACTAACCATCTTACTTTTATATATATTATAGATAGTATATATAATATCATAAATAATAATATTTAAGCTTTGATGTTATTATATATTACATGCACATTTACATATAAAAGTTTAAATTATATTATTTATATTATTTTTCATAAAAAGTAATTTAAAATAATTACAAATAGCAAAGTAAGAATAAATAGAAATTTGATATAATAATAACAATAATAATAATATGTAATGAAAAGTATATAAAAAAAAAACATGTTCATTCATTAAAATCATTGCAACACTATTAATTTCTGATTTATCATCAAAATTTGGGATCTCTCAAGGTTTTAAACATGAAGTTTTAACATCCACTACTTTTCATTAGCATTGATCTGATTGATAAAATCAACTTACACGGTTATATTTGAAAATTTATTCAAAAATTTTATTGTTACTAAGTATATTTGAATCTTAATTCTTTTTTTCAATCTATATCGTAAAAGTTTGTTAGAAACTAAAAATTTAACTTCTATATATAATATTATTCAATTATAGAATTCAAACTCAAAAGTGTATAACTGTTTAATTTTTTTTATTTATGAAATTCAAATTTAAATGTATTTTTTTATTTATTACGATAGTTAATTTGCCTATATTAAATTCTCATAATATAATTTAATTATATTTATTATTATTATTATTATTTGCCCTATGAACACATTTTTATCTTATAAGATAATTTATTTATAGTTATATATATTTTAAAAAGACTAAACAAAAAGATTAATTTTATTATTGAAATTTTATATATTTTGATATTGAAATTTTATTTATTATATATTCATATATGTATATGTATTAGTTTTTAGAATCTAATTATTAATTTTCGTATATAACATCTTTTTATTTTACAATAAAATAAAATATAACAAACTAACAAAATATTAATATATAGATTATAAATTTTTTTAATGTTTTATATTCTGACTATCTTTTTTCTTCCTTTTTTCCTTTTTTTTTTATAACTTGCAAGTAATTAATTTCTTTGTATTAATGAAAAGCCAAATGTATTTAACTTATTTTTAAATAAAACATCAAAATTTTGTTTTGAATATAAATTCTACTTTATCATATTTAAAAATTATATTTTGAAAAGGATATCTTAAATTTTTTTCTACAAGTAAAATAAAGTTATATTATTTATGTAATTTTTTATATGTCTAAATAAGAAAATATCATTATTATGTTCTATATAACCGTGTTTGTATATGTAAAAATATTTAAAATATGTCAAAAATGGAGATACACTTTAATTTATCATTTTACAACTATAATATTATATTTTTGTCCTAATTATGCATTTTAATATTTTTATCCTAATTAAGGTTTTCTTAATCAAACATCATATATAATATTATAATAATAAAAATATATATTTTTGGATACAACCAATAAAAGGATATATCAAATAAAATAAAATCAAAAAAAATTATTTTGAATATAAATTCTACTTTACCTTTTTTTTTTAAAAAAAAAAAATATCTCAAATTTTTTTCACTAATAAGATAAAATTATATTATTTATGGAATTTAGAGTTTAGGATTTAGGATCTTAAACCCTAAAATTGTATCATATATTTCAATTCAGAACCATATATATGGAGATACACTATATGTCATATATAATATTACAATAATAAAAACATATTTTTTAATACAACCAATAAAAGATTAAAAAAATTTTATATTTTTAAATAACTGTTCTATTTTATACTGATTAATATTTTGAAGATAACATATAAAATAAAAAGAAGGGGAGATAAATTTTTTTAGATAAATTTTTTTATTGATGATCTTGGAAGGAATTTAGAAAAATATAATTATGACATATGATATTTATTATTCTACTTTTATATATTATATAGATTAGGGATATTTATGTTGTAAAGATTTAACAATTGAATAAAATGATAATTAATATTTAAATTCAAATCTAAAATTCTAAAGGATTGTGGCAACCTTTAATACTTATGAGGTAAAAATTTCTTATTTTATAAAATCAAAAATTCATCGGCTCGGGAATTTATATATACATATATGTATGATTTTTGAGCCAAGACGTTCACAAACTAATTGACATGTGGACAAAGTGCTTTTTGTCTCAAAAACAACGATCTCGCGTAACATGCAAGTTGATTACTTCTTTAATTTACGATATTACATTGCTAATGGACATTTTAAAGACTTTACATCTCGTCAGAAGTTTTTATATACACTTATCAAGCATATCCATATTTAACGGTGATTTTCAACAAAACAATAAAAAAGTTACCTCTAAACGTTCAAATTCATACTAAAAAGCAGTTTTTAGATATAGAATTAAGTTCATATCACAAAACAATAAAAAAGTTACCTCTAAACGTTCAAATTCATACTAAAAAGCAGTTTTTAGATATAAAGTTCATATCCTTACTATTGTCTCCAATCATTATTTACAAGGCTAAAAAAACTTGGTAGACAACTTAATTAAGGGCACGTTTAATATTCGAAATAGATGTAAGAATATAATAACTATTTCATAGGTTTAACTATTTTTTTATTTGGTATATTTTAAATCAAGAAATATTTATTCCATAGGATGTATACTATCCCATTTCAAGAAATAGTCAATCTTTTTAAAAACTTAGAATTGGTATTCATTCTTTTTAAGGATAAACATATTTACTATATTTAAAATATATTTAAATCTTGATGGATTATTCTATGCTAAAAATACATAATACTAAAAAATTTAATGTTTAATTGATATTTATCAAATTTGATATTTTTTAATGGAAAAAATATAAAAGATATTAAGCATTGAATCTAACTCAATACATTGGCCAACCATATCAATAGGAATAACATTCTTTTCTCCCTCTTTAATTTCTATGAATAGATATTCTTATTTCATACAGAATAGTTATTCTATACATAAAATATGTCTTAAGTTTTGATGTCCACATTGGAAGGGTTGTATATACAAACACAATTAGGCTCCTATTAAGTCGGTTGATGGTTCTACCATCAGAACCTCCTTTTTTATTCATTAAATCATTTGAATGACTGAAGTTAAAAAATTCATTTATAGTCATTCGAATCCCTATAGAATTTCTTTGCTCAAATATTGTTTTAGTATATCAATGAACACATATCTCGTCAATATTAATGTTTAAATCTTAGTGCTTTAATAATGAAAAACTTAATATTATAACAGTCAATTAAATCTAATATAAGTTTGACTATATATATATATATATATTTAAATATGTTTTTATGGTGAGTATATTTATAAATTTTTAACTTGCAAATTTACATGTTGTATGAGAACAAGTGTCAAGAAAAGTATCATCCAATATTGCCTTTTTTTTTTTTTTTTCACAACATGTTGCATAAAATGCAAAAATTTACTAATGTCTACACCATGAAAATGCTATATATATACATATATATACAAAATTAACCTACTAGTTGTTCCGATGTAGACAGTAAAAATAAGACTCAACTTGGCTAATCATTTAGTTTTACATGTTAAACCTTTATTTATTTTTTTATTTAAAACTAAAAATATAATATGGAATAGCGAACTCCTAAAGGCAGCAAAATAGATTGACGTGACAATATGTGGCTTCCATTTATCAGGGTACTTACCATGCGTTAATTGATAATCAATAATTAAAAAAAAAAAGAAAAGAAAATATACTATTAAATAATAATAAACTGATAACCATTGTAAGTTACTTCACTTTTATACAAGGTTAATTTTCTCTTAATTAGATTGTTTTTACATAGAAAACAAATTCCAACTGCTCCTAAGTGGAACTTTAAAGTTCCCATTTCGAGTTCTAAAACCATTTGAGTATCATACTATGATGTAATTTATGACGAATATGAAATGATTTAATTTTGGATACCCAAATTGAGATTCTACATAAGAAAAAGAAAATGAGCCGCAACAAAAAGGCAGCTCTCATATATCCGTTATAACTTTCTTAATATATATATATATATATATATATACACATATATTATAAATTTTCCTATTAAGATTTTTAAAGGTTTCCTAAAGAGACTCACTAATCAATTTTTGAATTGCTTTAAAATATAAAATTTAAAAATATAGATAAAGGTTTAAATAATTCCAAATAGGATTAACTTTACCCTTTTAGAATTTTAGTATTTTATCTGACTTATGTAGTCTATTATATTTTTAAATTTTAATTTTTGAATCAATCTAACGGCTAATAAGAAAAGTTTTAAGTGGAAAACCATTAAGACCTTCTAATAGAGGATTGATGGTGTATATATTATATGTTATATTATTTTTTTTTTCATATGGCCAAATTAAACTAATCATTGGGCAATTGGGGAAAAAATAAATAAATATCTAGTCATTAGATTTTTAAAATTGAATTATATTATTACGTTGTCTTAACAACCATATCTAATTTTGTTTTTGCTTTTAAAAAAAAATCTATTTATCATTAACTTAAAACTTAAAATAGATATGTATATATATATATATATAGTATTCTAACGTAGATGCATATTTCACATAAAATGCTTCATTCACATTACAAAAATTATTAGACAAACTAAATTCTGCACATATTTCTACTAAATTATTTTTGCTTCCTATACTAAAAAGATACGTCACTTTTATCTTTAAAAACGCATATATATATACAGTCCGTCTATGGTGCGGACGGTTTTTATACGGACCATAGTATTAGTGATGGTTTTTCATAGTATTGGTGACGATTTTCTAAGAAATCATCGTTAAGACTATGAAAAACCATCACTAATACTACGGTCCTCATACGGACCGTCCTCACCATAGAATTTCCGTATATATATATATATATATATAAATTGGATGTTATACCGAATTGCTACCAAAGATTGTGCCAACTAATAGTGGTGGCCCAAAAAAAAAAAAATTACATAAATAAATGTTAACACCCAACATTAAATTCTTGAAAAAAAAAGTATCATTTAATTTTATTAAAATAAAATCATTTTGAAAAAAAAATATATATATATATATATATATATATATATATATATAATTATGATAACATTTCAACTCTATCGTATATCAATTCATAAGAAAATATATTTTATGAAAAAAATAGTAAAAAAAAATATTAATTATTTATCAAAATGGAACCCCTTAATTATTTCATATCCCCAAAACATTTTATGAAAACTATAATAAAACAAAATACAAATATTTGTAATTCTATAAAAACAATTAAATAATAATAAGAAAAACACAAAAAAATACGTACATGTGTATGTTATCCACTTCTAATGTGTATTTTGATACATTTAATATATATTTTTTTGAATGGAAATATTTAATATGTTTTTGTTGTAGATTGTATAGATTTTCAATATCGTGAAAGAAATATAGTTTATTTAGATGAGGCTAAGAGATTATAAGTTACAAACAATTTAAAGTAATATTTTACAATTAAAAAGTTAATTGAAATATCCACAAGGAAAGATAATAAAGACATATCAAAATGAATAAAAGTTTCCCAATAACACAAAATGAGGATCAAAGAAATATTAATCTGATTTCAGGAGGCACACAAGGTAAATTGATAAAAGGAAATATTTGAAAAGTGCCTAAGACGTAACGCTCCCTCAAGGCACAAGTACCTCCGCCCCAGGTGTGCATATTTCTTCAATTTCTGTTTTTATTTATTGTTTCAAAAATACATATGTAATTTGTATAATATTGGTCCATCCAATATGTATATATATATATATATATATATGAGAGTGCATATTTTTCTAGTTTATATAAAGATTATGTTTTCTTCCATTATTAAAAGTGCAATATACATAGTTTAGACTGTATTTATTTGTTTGTAAAAATAATTTAAATGATATTTGTTTAATTATTTCTAACATTTTACCAATAGTTATTTTTGAATATGGAAAATAATTAGACATATAATGTGATATGTAAAACCAATTTGCAAGTGCACAAATAGTTTTCAAATAATAAAGTGGAAAATAAGATTATCGTACCTAAGGGATTAAGAATTAAATATTAAAAATAATTAGATTTTGGTAATATTTGAACTAATAATTAAAATGATAATTGAAAATTAAATAAATTAAATTAAATAAAAACAATCAATTAAAATTATATCAATTTCAAATAAGAGAGTAAAATTAATAATAGTGAATATTAAAGCATTTGACTTCATAATTAGCTATTTTAATTTTATTACTTAAATATATGAATTTAATTAACTACTAATTTTGTTAATCACATTTAATAACAAAATTAATCAAAAGTAGCTTCTATTCACAATTGATAACATTTAAATAACTTAAATTATTTCTTCCGGCATATAAATTAAATTATGAAAATTCATTAAGCATAGATTAAGTAAATAATATGACATGAGATATAACTATTTTCCAATCAATTATACATTCATGTAAATTATTGTAGATCTATAATATTATCATTTTCCAATCTCAAATATTATTAAAATCATTTATTTCTTCAGATCTATGAAAGGATTAAGCATACCAATGATTTATTAACAAAATATATTACTAATTAAATAAAATTCAACATCTATTAAAGTAATTAAACCTTAATAATTAAGGCTAAATCATAGCCCTAACTATGAAAATTACTTCATTGTAAAAATCAATTCAACATCCATAATTCTTAAAAATAAGGTTCACAATTAAAGAGATAAGAGAATGGAATAATAACTAGTGAAGAAATTCTCCAAAAGTTCTCCAAACCATGACCTTCTCTAAGCAAATCCACGTCTTTACGATCTCCTAAAATTCTAAAAAACTCTTAAAATTTGATCAGTTTCTATTCAATCTTTCTAAAACCTCTTAAATAACTCTATAAACTCGTATATATTCCTTCAATGAGGTGTGAGCTATACATATAGGATCTTAAAGACCTTTTTCTCTTTTTATTTTTCAATGTAGGAGTCTTGTAAGATATCTATTTTTAGCTATCAAAAGGATTGGATGAATTTCATATGTAAAAAAGAAACTTGATATTACTTGTTCTCTACTACTTTCCTTTTTTCTATTTTTTTCTAGAAAAATTGCTAATTAGTCTAATTTATCATTAATGAAGCATGTAACATGATATGTGTCTTATTAATGATAAATTAATCAATCATCACCACTTGTCTTAATCTTGGCTCTTGAATTGCCTTGATTCCCTTTTTTGATAAATTGTGTAAGTTTAATTAGAATTTTCCTTTCATAAATTCCACACTTCAAATAATGATATATTTTTGTTCGCATTTCGAATCCAAAAATAATGTGATATTTGAAATTGTTAGATCGTGAGGATTTATATGATATCCATTTCCACTATGAAATTTTCGATAGAATCTTTATAGAATTTTCAAAGAATCTTTTTAATGCTTGATTCATTTAAGCTCAAATCTTGCTTTCCATCATAATTTGACCCAAAGAATCTATTTTTATGGTTGTTTTCTTGAGCTTCTTCCACCTTCACCTGGATTAAGAAAAATGCATAAATAAGTGTATTTCCGTAATAAATTAATACAAACTAATAAATATTAAGTTATAAATATGACATAAATTTATTGATATTTTAAACATAACATAATTTGTCTAAAATTTTTATTGTGTGAATCCACCCATTGTGAATAAATTTATTTTATTAATATTAATTTATATAAATAAAAAGTTTCGATTATAATAATTTGGAAAAATATAAAATTAGTAAGCCGAAATGGTATTTTCATCAAACTAAGATAATTTTTAGTTTTTAGCTAGTTCAAGGGGGAAACGTGTGATCCATAATCATAGTGTGGGGACTTATCAGTTATTTTAATAGGTTAAAAAGGTTACTTGCAAGTATTAGATAATTCAGTAGAATATGTTATAATTTACTGTTAAATTATCATATAAAAAAGTAGTGATTTTTACCTGGCCGTCCCTAAGAGACGTTTATGGACCAAATTAAAATCTATTGAATAAAAAGAAATTATTTAAAAATATGACTTATAATTTTTTAAATTTGAGTAATAAAAAATTAAAAAAAAAAGGACACAGCATTTATTGCGCTCACGTAACCAATGTGGCAATGTGCAATGCTCATTGAAAGTACCGTCCATAGACAAAGTTGTACTACATGTATTGCAAAACGTGTAAGGTAGCAGACTTGGGCAACGAAATTAGGTGATCTATAAAATTGTATTCTTTTTCTTTAGGACACACCAAATCCGTAAGAACCCAAACCATTTCTTTGATAGAGACATATGGACCGAGCCGCGTCCTTGTCAAATGTTTAAGTATTGTTTTCTTCCTTGAGAAGATAGACATGAGCAGGTGATCTAAATCAGATATTAGGTGCAATGTCAAGGGCGAAAATTAGTTATATAGGTTATGACTTACGCAATTTGCCTATTTATGGAAAAACAAAAAAAAAAAGGTTATGACTTATTACTAATCACCAAATATAAAGAATATGGATCATTCTTCCCTCTCACAATAGACGGAAATTGCCAGACATGTGGCATCTGGCAATGCCTAATACATTTTAATATTTTATGTAACGCATTAGCAGAGGTTAGGTAGTGGTCAGGCCCATAACAATTTAAAAAAAAAAAAGAAGAAAGAAAAAAAAAAAAAAAAAAGAAGGGGAAGTGGTTGGGTCACTAACCCCAAAGTCATTTTACAATCAACTTTCCTATGAAAAAACAAATGACAACTTGGGTGAGAAGCAGGTTTCTACACGGGTTTACCTAAAATAAATAAATAAATAAGAAAAAAATTTAAAAAGGTTTTCCACTCCGGTAATTCTACCCAAAAAAAAAAGAAAAAAAAGAAAAAAACTCATGACTGTGGTTTCATTCTACCCACAAAAAAAAAAAAAAGAAAAAAAAAAAAAAAAAGAAAAAAAAAGAACTCATGACTGTGGTTCCATTTGATATAATTAGTGAAAGTAGACTTTTATATCTTGCATGCCATGGAAATATCAAGTCAACTGGTTTAATGCCAAATGGTTAGGGCTTAACTTATCAAGCATCTTAATTAGTAGTTTTTTCTTCTTTGAAAAACATGGACATCTTTCTTCCATGGCTATGGTTTCTCTATTTTCCATCTCTATCGGCCACCAGAAAAGCTCTTACTTAAAATCCTTTAAATTCTATTGCTTCGTTATCTTATCTTTCTCTGCAACTTCAAATTATCAAAGTTAGAATTTTATGAAATGAACCTATTCTTGGTTCAATTCAAACTATTCACAATTTGGGTTTGGGTTGGATGCAGAGAGGGCGTTTCAATGCCATTATGAAATTTTCTATGGTAGAATTAATAGGAAAAAACAAAACAGAACACAAAAGAATTTGGGCATTTTAATGTTTTTAGCCTAGCAATCAATTAATGGGTATTCTAATGTTATTCTCCTGCTACTTTATAAATCTTGTCCGAGATTTAGATTAACTTGATTTTTCATTGGGTAGTTGATGAACAAGCTTGGCATCAATCAAGATTAAAACGGCTTCTCCAAACAAATTAATGAAAAATGGATTTAATCATTTACCTTGAAGTTTTGTCAGAATGATTATGTAGTGAGCTTTGATGATCCAATGATGAAAATGAACATTTTATTGAAATCACTCTTTTTTTATTTTTGGTTGGCACGTTATACCAAAGGAACCTTGTATATATTTATGGACTCATAGTCATTTTATAAATATATTATTTATAATAATTAATATTATTTTTGGTGTGTGTTATAAAAGAAATGGGCTTATAGATTTGGAGCGGTTGTAGTATTATTATGTTTTTGACTACAAGAAAGATAATAGGTTAAGAGAGATGCCTCCATGCCGATATTTTAAATACTAATTGTTTATTGTTTTGCAGGTATAAGAAAGAAGGTTAGAACAAATTATAGTGAGTGTTATGTTATAAACCCTACAACTTCATTGTAACACAGCACAACCCATTGATTAAAGTAACATTTACTTACAAATAAATGAAAAAACGTTAAAACTTTTCATGAATTAAAGTAATTACTCTTCAAACCCATTGATTTAATAACGACGGGTATAAAAATTAACCTTCAATAAAACTAACAACAAACTTTAAACAGTAGTGAAACATAACTAACTAAAAATTTAAACAACCAAATAGGAGGTTAACTTAAAGCAACTTTATTTTCTAATAAAAATTATTATTAGTAATTCTCAAGTGTTGCCAAGATGCTTTGATAATCTACCAAGATGAACATATAAGGCTTACTCATTGATATTGCCTGAAAGGTACTACAAATAAATAGTGAGTTTACAAGTAAACTCAATAAGTTTCAAAGCTATAAAGAACAAACATACTTATGCCTACCATGTAAACATGCATAAAGCAAACAAGATAATTTTTATTATATAATGTATGTGGATATAACAATAATATGAAATGATCATAGTAGATTTATAACTTGTTCCATATCATATGTACAATAACGCATGAATCATATTAAAACATGTAACATACATAATATATAACATAAATTTCATACCATGTATATCAACACTTATACATATTAACTTATCAAATAAATCATAATAAACTAAATCTTATTGATTATCATATTCTAGAGTACAGAAAACTCAAAGTTTGTTTTTTTTTTTTTTTTTTAAGGCATAAAACACTCACTTATTATATCTCATAAGGTATAAAACATTTACTTATCATATCATATCCTTATCATATTACGTGTGATTTTTCATACTTAGGTATAAAGTACAAAATCCATTCATAACTAACTTACACAATAATATTGGAACTTTGTGTCTACTGCTTCGTTTATTTTAACTTCATAATACACTTACAAATGATAATAATAGATAATGTAATCAATCATGCATATTTTTTACTATTGTAATAACACATTTCATACATATTCATTTAAACTTTCATATAACCATTGTATATAATAAAATGAAATTATTAAACAAAACATAGTATTATTCAATGAAACTTAAGTAAACACAATATAGGATACATAAACAAATTATTAGACTAATAAAAACACAAAAACATACTTAGTTTTATTTTTCAAAACATAAGTCAGAATTTGAAAATTAGTTTTCAACACAAAATATATTTAAATCAAAATTTAATTACTTATAGAATACTAGTAACCTAGCCTAAAAATTTAACAGAAATTAATAGATACATAAAGAAATCTACATATAAAATTTCAGATCATTAGGAGTTCAATTGACCTGTTAACAAAAATAAACAAAATTGGATTACTGATCCTGTTGTAAATTTCCAACATATAAAATGAAACCTATAAATTTCATTTTGGAACTAATATAAATCCAAATGACATGAAATAAAATTTAAAATTTCCCTTTGGATGTCTAGTTTGTTATTTTAAAATATCAAATTAAAACCAAAAGTATAAATATGTAAAGAGATCATTCAATATAAATTACTTAAGTAAAAATAACATCTTTTAGATTTTTAAGTAATTCAGTCAAGTTTCACCCAAAAAAAAAAAAAAAAATGTAATTCAGTCAAGTTCTAAATAATCATAATTAATTCTACACAGTTCCAAAATCAATGATTCATAAATCAAAACAAAAGGTCTTTAAGTTTCTATTCCACAAATAATATACATAGAGGTTAATAACTAAGTTAACTAAATTGAAATCTCAAATTTATAAATTTAGCATAAATTTGTTGATAACACAGAAAGATTGGATTAGAAAAATCATTTAAGGACTATTCATATGGAAAATATTCATTGAAGTGTCGTTCTAGGATAAATTTTGCTTAAAAAAAAAAATTGTTAAGGAATTGGGTTGATATAGGCCATATTAGAATATGACATAAAACCATTTTTCAATCAAAACTTTAAAACCTTATTTCAAAAGGAATCAAATAAATAAAATATCTTATACAACAAAAAAAGATCATTATAAAACAAGTATATGTTTATTTGATTCATATTAAGACGTAAGTTACACAAACTAACTGTACAAATGTACCAAATCAAAACAACACATGGAAACAAAATCAAATACATAATAAACACATTCTAACTATTCTACATAACAAGGAAAATTATCTTAGTTCTTCACGTATGATAATCTCTTCGTTGATCTTGATTTTCAACTAGGAAAACAAAGAATAAACCAAAATAAAATAATCTTAGTTTCTAACCTTGATTAAAACACCAAGAACCTTAATCATGTTGCTATAGAAAGAATTTACCTTAATTTCTCTATAAACCTTCAAGTTCAATATTCCCTTGAAAACTTTTGAGAAACTAGTCATCTTTTTTTTTGGGTTTTTTTTGTTTGTTTGTTTGTTTTTGTTTGTGTTTTTTGTTTTCTCTCCTTTGTATTCTTCTCTCTTATTCCCTAGGTTTTGTGCCATTAAAGATAAAGAGAATACTAATATAACCTTTAGATACTTTAAGGGTTTCTAAAAGCCTATTTCAACTAATATTAGAAAGGGTTAATATCGTATGGATCTCCTCTAATTTACCCATATTTTAAAAAGTACCATGTGATTTGAAATGATTTATCCATGCTCCCTATGGTAGTTGACTTCTGTTACCTAACACTCTCTTTCTTAATTGGCAATATTAAATGCGGCAATTACCTTCAAATTTGATTGTTGCAATAAATATATATATATATATATATATATTTTTTTTTGAAGATATAAGGCATCCATCTTCCTCATTCTTGCAATATCAAATTCACTTCTAATTTTTTTTTCCCATCTGTTTCTAACTCTCTTGGAGCAAAGCAAAAGCTTCTTTTCCCTTGCTCTTTACACATATTTGCATACATCAAAATGCATTCTTCAAGCGTAAGCAGTGACTTCCAAGTTGTATATTTTTTTTTTTTTTGGTAAGCATGGAAAATGCAAATACTACTCATTTTGGATACGTGATAATGAGGCAGGACCGTCTCAACCATTTTTGAAGCTTTAGGCAGAAAAAAAAAAAAACTTGGGGCCCTAATTTTTTTTTAAATATTAGTTTTAAAAAAATAAAGTTTTATATAAAATTTAAATTTTTTGGTATTTTGAGATTTAAAGTTAATAATTAAATTTTTATATTCAAGATTCAATAATAAATCTTTCTTAATTGATAAAATTGCTAAATTATTTAATCTTTTTTGAGACATTGTTGAGCTCAAATAAAAATAGTATTTTATAAGCTATCTGTGCATTAGGAAAAGAATTTAATCTTTTTTATATAGTTTAGTATTTAAAGTGCCCTTTTTAATTCAAGATTTATTATTTCTTTTAAAATTTTTCATTTTGAAAATAAATCTAAACCATCAATATGACATAGCATATCATGTTCTAAAAAGTTTTCAAGATTTAAATATTTTTCTTTTAAAAAATCATCACCAAGCAATTTTGATTTTTCTAGAATATACAAAAAATTAAAATTATCTTCATATATCATAAACTGTTCAAACCTATTTTAAAGTGAAAAAATGGTACAATCAATTATATAGTTGAAATAATTAATTTAAAAGATTCTTTAGCTATAAGTCTCACCTAATTAGTTTCATTCTCAGCACATTGTTTATTTTTTCTAATTATATGTTTTTCATGAAATTTTGATTCTACATTCATTTCATTTGTAATCTCTTGAGCAGAAATCATAGAAGATGTGAATCCTTTTTTATTTTTATTTTTATTTTGATAGTCACTAAAAAAAGAAATAAGACCTTTTAACTGATCTAATGCAATAGCAATGTTCATATCTTTATATTATAAAAATTTACTAACAGTATTAACTGCAAACAATATATCATACCAAATAATCATATCTAATAAAAATTTAAAATTTTCAATCTCACATGTTGCTAAAGAAATTGCTTCATTTTTTATTTTAGGATCATTATAAGTTTTTGCTAGTTGATATAAAGCATCTTTTATTTATGGAGCTTGATATTTTATTACTTTAACACTTTTAAGATGACTTTTCTAATGTGTTTGTAATAATGATTTAAAAGTTAAATTAGAAACATGGTCTTGCAAAATATTCTAAAAGAACAAACAAATTACAAATATTAACTTTTATTTAGATTAATTAGAATCAGCATCTCTAAGAATAATTGTCCCAAATAAAAAAAAAAACCATGTAAGAATTAAAATCTAATGAATTTAGTTAAATAAAAAATATAAAAAAAAAATTAAAAACATAAACAAGAGAAACATGTGGTATGTATATATATATATGAACAAATAACTACACCATAAATTCAAATAATATAATATATATATACAAATATTAAGAGAATGATTGAAAATTCATTAAAATAAATAAAAACCAATGAGCTTACCTTATATTTTGGGACCCTCTAAGTTAGAATTGCATATTATGTAGGTTGAGTATTAAAAATTAAACAAATATGAAAGATGAGTGAATGAGAAGAGAAGAAAGGAAGTGAATAAGAGAAAAAACTACATCAACAAGAAGAGTATTTAATATATATTATTCTTTTTTTTTTATGGTTATAATCTAATTAATTATAAAAATAGAATACAAAAAGTTTCAATTAGATTGGAATAGTGTTCTTCTTCAAAAATAAAAATAATCAAACATAATTAGCAAAAATGATCAATTAAAGATAATTTAAAATATTAACAAAGTCAACTTCTTATGTTTTCAAAATAAATTAATAATTATTTTTTATTTAATAAATATATATGTATATATATATATGATTTATACGAAAAATATTTTTTGGGGGCCCAATAAAATGGGGCCCTAGGCATATGCCTTAATGGCTTATGCCTTCAGTCGGGCTTGTAACAAGGAGTATAGCTTGTGTGATGATGTAAACTACCAAGATACAAAATGATTCAAGCATGGAAGAGTAATACTTGAGTGCGAATAGCAAATTCATGGCATTGATGGGAGGGTTCAGAATCTAGAAGTAATGCAAAATGGTTTGAAGATGATGATGCTTGTAAATGTTTTGCTTTTTGGTATTTCATTATTCGTATTGACAATTAGTATTATGAAACCAAATTTCTATTAATGTAAACTCATAAATAAAGCACACAATTCTTGAAAAAGAAAATAAATTTCATTGTCAACTCATAAGGTGCAATACTACCATTATATTTCGAATATGCTATGTGTCTAATATGCATGGATAATAGACTATAAGTGTACCATCAAGTATAACACCCATTCTTATATAATCTATTCATAAATATGCAAAATAACATATGAGTAAATAAAGCTTATCCCTCATGCAATGTCTTTCAAAATAAAAGTGGGACACAACTTTGAGCTTATAGCAGTCTAAGCCTAACATATATACCCATTATTGGAAAAGAAACTACACCGTTTTTACATCCAATTTGAAACCAAACTGCCAAAAAAAAAAAAAAAAAAAAAAGAAACCCTAAATCATAGTTAGAAAGCACACCATCATAATCAGAAGCATATATGCTGCATTTACATCAATCTCTGCCATTCTTCGTAGAAATTCAACCAAATAATATACCCACTTTCATTAAAAGCAAACCACTTTATGCAAACGAAACACCACCAACCCTAATAGCTACTGATTTGTGCCTATGAAGAACATAAAATGAATTTACACTTAGCTATTAAGCGATACAAAAAGACAATTACCAAAATAAAATAAAATAAAGTAAGTCGGAATGCGTATTATTGGAACAAGTTAAATTAGACACTGATACGAGCCTAGGACGATCTACTCCTAAACCCGTATTATATTAGCCCGGATCTTAATTAAGTTCAAGTTATAATGGAATAGACCTCAACCCCTAACCAACCTGTAGTTAGAAATCTTGGTATAATGTAGACGCCACAATAGGGGATGGAAAACCTATTGATAAGTCAAGCTAAAATAACCAATTCTCTAATGGTGTTTTAGGTCTTCTTAAAGAACAAAGAAATAATTAATCTCACAAGTATTTTCTTTATCAAATCAAAGTTGTATTCTTATTGAAAAATAAGCCTTTAAATAGGCTTCGAAAGAAACAAAATAAACCCTAAAAACCCTAGGAAAAACAGGCCACACAATAAAGAGTTCTATGGTGGCCGAAATTCTCACTCCTTTCCTAATCTAATTTGGATTAATTAATTCCTTTATTTTGAATTAGGAATTAATTAATTTACAATGAAAATAATAAAATAATAACTTTCCAAAACTTATTTTTTCAGAAAATAAATAAATAAAAACTAAAAAGTAATGGTAATTTCCTAAAACAAAAAGTAGAATCAAATTAGGAAACTATAATACTAGCTTATTGACTAAGTTGACTTTGACCAATCTTTGGCCAAATTGAGCTCCAAATCAGCTTCAATATGCTTTTTAGGATGCCAAATAAGCTGAATATGAAGTCCCACACGTTTCCCATGCTTGGAAGTGGAAGAAAAAACAAACTCAGCAAAATACAGTAAAAAATAGGCCAAATTTGAAGCTGTCCGTACAACCCCTTTTTGAATGCCTTTGAAGCTGCCTTGACTTGATTCCATATCCTATTAGACATATGTATTGAATCCATAAAGAGTTGGAACCATTTCATGCTGCCCGTTCTCCATATTTGCACCAAAACTGCTACCCTGTCCGTATCGGCTTCCACCACTTGGATGCTTAGAATAGGCCTTGTATCTTCAAGTATGGACAAGCTCTATTGAGAATTGATTACCCCTTGTATAAATTCTCCCAGGTTGTCCTTAAATGTCTTCATTTGAGCTCTTGTGATTGGCCTGGTTTTCATCCGTGTCGGTTCAGCACCCCAGTGGGTTGTCTGTTGAGCAGGTTTGGGCGGAATCACATCAGGCACCTAGCATAGAAGAATCAGCAGCATGGCCAACATTTTGAAAAGGACCAGTACCAGCATAGACAGTGGAGTTTGAAGCACTACTTGGCACTTGATTGCTTTTAGCTTCACTCTAAATAATAATACAAAAAATACTAGGCTATATAAGTAAATGATAACCAAAATTTTCAAAAAAAAATAAATAATAACAATAATAATAATAAGGAACTAGATTCATTATTATAATAAGGAACTAAATTCATCATTTGATTGGTTTTGGCCTTTTTCACATTTCTAGGGACTTTGGGACATATATCCTCTTGTTATGACCAAGTGCACACTTTAATGTTACAGATTGCTTTTATTGTCTTGGCCGCTCATCTGGTCATTTTCTCTTACATCTCTTGGACGTTCTAGGTGGTCTCCTTTTCTCTTGATGCAAAACAGTATCAACCTCCACTTCAGGCCAGGTTGAATCATCAAGAATGGGATGGATAATGCTGTCATAAGTTACTAAATATGCAACCTTTTTTAGACTTCTATATAGGCCGTGGCATTCCAGTTAGTTGCCAAACTCCACATTGGCATTTGGATTGGTTCAAGTGAAGAATATAAACCTCTTTCTCATTTAGCAGCTCATATTCACCATTTATAGCCCATATGCCACTTCAATTGCACCTTTAGTGGCAATTTCTTTTATCCAATTTAGTGTCTTTTAATGCTTTATATGAATCTTCCTCATCATATATCTGCTAACTACCTCAGCAAACCTAAATTTGACTTTTACCTATCTGAATTCATCTTATTTTTAAATAACAACATCATGATATTTGTAACATGACTAAACTTAATAGATTCATCGAACACATGTAACCTCCAATACTCAACTGGAATATACTTCAACCAAAGATAAGCTTCCTCACCAATACCTTTCATTTGCTCCACCATCATTCCAAAGTCTTCAACTCTTCTATCCCTAGTGATGAGAACCCGCTCGTACCCGTACAACCAACTACTTGCTGAGGTGATGATCCTATGCAACCGAAGACTGGCCAATTACTAGAGCTTGAGCTAAGAGGTTCAAGGACAATCTTGTTAGCTTCATACAGAGAGAAATTAAATTTTAAGAGGGCATATTAATATTAGAAGGTTTTAAGTCTATGTTGAGCATCCAAGTTGTGAAGGTAGAAATGGACTCGAAAAGCTGTTTTGATGCATTTGAGGACTCCGGGCAACAAGGGACGAGTTTTTTGGCCTATGAATGTGTTCAATCTCACTAAGAGGCCATGAAATCATGCCAAGGCAAAAGCAGGGGTGCCTAAGTATGTCATTAGCATCCAAGCTTCCACATCGGTCGGATTGAGTTAGTTTGGTGTTGGGAAGAAGTTTTCTTGCTTTCCAAGCAAGCTTTGATCATTTCAATCAATGGCAACATGTGGGGAACAATTCTAATCATACTAGGAATCCTATATGGCATGTTGGATCAGATTTGGAGTCTAAATTAGCTGGAGATTGGATAAGGACAGCTTATTCAGAAAACTAGCCAATTACTTTCCAAATCTAAAATTTGACTTTTGTTTTAGGAAATAATCTTTTATTTTTTTATTTAATTATTTGCTGGAAAAATTTATTTAGGAGGGTTGAATTTTAATATTTTTGATTGTAAATTAATTAATTCCTCTTTCAAAATTAAGAAATTAATTAATAGAAATTAGATTAGGAAAGACATGTGAGAATCGACCCCATCATTGTTTTTAGCTACACTGCCCGGTTTTACCTATTGTTCTAGAGTTTTATATCTTATAGAATACTAATAAACTAGCCTAAAAATTTAACAAAAATTAATAGACACATAAAGAAATCTACATATAAAATTTCAAATTATTAGTAGTTCAATTGACCTGTTAACAAAAATAAACAAAACTGGATTACTGATCTTGTTGTAAATTTCCAACATATAAAATGAAAACTATAAATTTCATTTTGGAATAAATATAAATCCAAATGACATGAAATAAAATTTAAAATTTTCCTTAGGATGTCTAGTTTGTTATTTTAAAATATCAAATTAAAACCAAAAGTATAAATATGTCAAGAGATCATTCAATATAAATTACTTAAGTAAAAATAACATCTTTTAGATTTTCAAGTAATTCAGTCAAGTTTCACAAAAAAGTTAAAAAAAAAAAAGTAATTCAGTCAAGTTCCAAAAAATCATAATTAATTCTACACAATTTTAAAATCAATGATTCATAAATCAAAATAAAAGGTCTTTAACTTTATATGCGAAAAATAATATACATAGAGGTTAATAAATAAGTTAACTAAATTGAAATCTCAAATTTATAAATTTAGCATAAATTTGTTGATAACACAGAAAGATTGGATTAGAAAAATCATTTAAGGATTATTCATATGGAAAATGTTCATTGAAGAGTCTTTCTAGGATAAATTTTGGTTTTAAAAAAAAAAAATTGTTAAGGAATTGGGTTGATATAGGCCATATTAGAATATGACATAAACCCATTTTTCGATTAAAAATTTAAAACCTTATTTCAAAAGGAATCAAATAAATAAAATATGTTATACAACAAAAACAGATCATTATAAAACAAGTACATGTTCCTTTGATTCATATTAAGACATAAGTTACACAAACTAACTGTACAAATGTACCAAATCAAAACAACACATGGAAACAAAATCAAATACATAATAAACACATTCTAATTATTCTACATAACAAGGAAAATTATCTTATTTCTGCATGTATCATAATCTTTTATTTGATCTTGATTTTCAACTAGGAAAACAAAGAATAAACCAAAACACAATAATCTATCTTATTGGTTTAGGAGCAAGTTGACCTAGGTTCATAACATTTGGTATTGGAACTAAATTCTGTTGAGGTTTGATCTATCTTAATGGATTTATTTTATTTTTGTGTTATTTTGTAACTTTAGCATTTGGTTCAGGTTTTTTTCTACCCATACATGTTCTGCTAAAAAATAATAATAATATTAAAAAATTCCATAGCCGAATTAGGGTTTTCTTTTGCTTAGCCGAATTTTTTGCTTTCTAGTTGTTGGTTGGTTTGCATGTTGGTTCTTAGTAATTTGTTTTATAGTTGATTTTTCCTTACTGGTTTTAATTTTGATTAGTTGCACTCATATAAAAAAAAGGAGGAATTTTGAAAAAAAAATTGCATAAACCTAAAATTTTGCAATTTATTTTGTTTGGTTTGGAAGGTGAATTCGGATGTGAGAAATTGTTAGGCACTGGAGTTTCATTGTTATGGTGATTGTGCTGCTAGAAGTTGTGTGATATTATTCTATTTGTGATTAAAAAAAAAAAAGCCAAAGTTAAAAAAAAATTGTGCAAAAAGGCTGTTTTGAGGAGTTGTGAAATTAACTTTGGTTTGGATTTGGAAATTCAATTATGTTTGTTGAAGTTTCTGTTTGCTCATTCAATTTTGGTTGTTGGATATTGGAATATTGTCTGATAATTGATTAGATTAAAATTGGTTGAGGATTTGAGACAAAGACCTAAATTACGAAAACTACAACGAACAACTATCACATATTTTGTTTGAATAGTGTTCTTGTTCATTGATTGAATCCTTTTCCAAATTTATTCTGTGAATTTTTGGCCTCTTAAAATTCTTGTTTGATTTCTTATTGAATTCAAAAATTGCTATATTATTCTCCCTATTTTGAATAGTAAAAATCGGAACTAGGTTTTATAATTCACTTGGAATTTGCTTGCTTTTTGCTTTTGTTTTATTGATAGGTTTAACTAGCACATATTTGTGATCTAGCTACTATTTTAAGTGTGTTTTAATAGAACTTTAAGATAATCTTTTAGAGTGTAAAAAGACAAGAGAGTGTGATCTTAAAAGAGGGTTAAGAGCTGAAACTAATGTGAAAACATGAGTGAATGAGACATTGTTGGAGTGATACACATGAGGGAATGAATTTGGTGAGGTTTCTTTTATTATTTCACTAACATGATAGATTCAAGAATAAGAAGAGGAGGTGACTCAATGAGAGAACTTGGAGAGGATTCTGTGGGATTCAAAGGAGAATCTAGCGCATGAGGGAGTTTAGCTGAACCTACTGACATGCAGGCGATGTTGGAGCAATTGCATAGAATGAATGCTTGAGGAAGGGTAATAGAGGCTTACTTAGAATGGGAAGAATGCATGGAGATGATTTTTGATTGCCATAATTATTTAGAGGCGAAAAAAGTTAAGTTGGCAGCTTTGGAATATTTGGAATTTGGACATTATGTTTTACAATGGTGAAACAATGTACAAAATACCAGAAGGAGAGTTGATGGTGAGTTAATAACCACTTGGAGACAAAGGAAAGGAGCCATGAGAAAAAGATTTGTACCAAGCCATTATAATAGGATGTTGCATAAGACATTACAATCTTTATCTCAAGGAAGCAAGTTGGTAGAGGATTATTATAAGGAGATGGAGATTCTCATAAAGAGATTGAGTTTGAATGATGACTGAGAGGCAACAATGGCTAGGTTTCTTGGAGGGCTTAACCGAGAGACTGCAAAAGAAGTGGATCTACAACAATATGTGGAGTTGGAAGAGATGTTGCATGTAGCAATCAAAATTGAGCACCAACTCAAGAGGAAGGGTAGTAATACACAGCTTGGAGGATCTTTAAGTAGTTGGAGGACCGGTTCAACTAGCTAGAGAAGCAATGTCGCAAAGAACAAAGCTAAAGCAAGAGGAAGGAAGTACCATTTGGCCAAGGAGAGCAACCAGGCCGAACTTATACAAGCACCAAAACCGAAGGGCAAGGATAATCCTAAACCATTTAGAGCTCGAGATATTGCGTGTTTTAAATGTCAGGGTCGAGGACACATTGCCAACCAATGCTCAAATAGAAGAATTATGGTGTTGATGGATAATGGAGAGTAGAAATCTGATAGTGAAGAGTCAGACGCTGAAATTGACCATGATGAAGGAGAATTTGAAGATGAAGAACATGATGAACCTAAGAATCAAAAAGCTTCAAGGGCCGAGCTAAGTTTGGTGGCACGTAGATTGTGTATAAGGATGAAAAGCAAGTGCAAAGGAAAAACATCTTCCACACTCGATGTGACATCCAAGGTAACATTTATAGTATGATTATAGACAGTGGGATTTGTGCCAATGTTATTAGCACTGTTTTGGTGGAGAAATTAGGGTTAACAATAATCAAACATCTAGAATCACATATGCTTCAATGGATTAATGATAGTGGAGAGATGAAGGTAAATAAACAAGTCAAGGTAAAATTTAGTATTGATAACTATGTGGATGTGGTTTTGTGTGATGTTGTACCTATACATGCAGAACATATTTTATTGGAAGGATCAAGGCAATCTAACAAGAAAACCATAACCAAGGTCGGGAAAATTCCATTGCGCTCTGATTTTAAGGTAACAAGATTAAGCTTGATTCATTGACACAAAGGGAAGCGTTTATAGATCAAAAGCAAATGCAACAAAGGAGGGAGACCAAATGGCAAAGGGAGAAGACCATCATGCTACCCACGACTTTAATAAGCAAACAAAAGGGCAAGACCGAGCTGTACCAATCAGGTAAGTTTGTTAAACCTGAGAGTGAGAAGACAAAGGAAGAGAAGAAAAGACCAACTTTTATCTTAGTCAAGGTGAGATTAAAAAGGCATTTCTAAATAAGGAACCTATGTCGATCATGATGTATAAAGATGCATTTTTAAATCATCTAGCTAACCCTGAAGAGCCTGCATTGCCGAGAAGGTTGCTAGTTGTTTACCACTTATTCGAAGGATTGAACACCAAATAGATTTCATCCCCAGAGCCGCAATTCCTAATAGACCAACATACAGAAGTAATCCCGAGGAGACAAAGGAGCTTCAGCGTTAGGTAAGTGAATTGCTTGAAAAATGTTACATTATAAAAAGCATGAGTCCATGTGCTATACCTGTATTGTTAGTGTCTAAGAAAGATGGATCTTAGAGAATATGTGTAGATTATAGGGCCATTAACGACATAACTATCAAGTATATACATCCTATTCATAAATTAGATGATATGCTTGATGAATTATATGGTGCATGCATGCTTTTGAAGATTGACCTTAGGAGTGGGTATCATCAAATAAGAATGAAAGAGGAAGATGAGTGGAAGATTGCATTTAAGACACAATATGGTTTATATGAGTGGTTAGTAATGCTTTTTGGATTAACTAATGCACCTAGTACTTTTATGAGACTAATGAACTATATCATGTGTCCATTCATTGGAAAATTTATGGTTGTTTATTTTGATGATATTCTTGTATATAGTAGGAATTTAGATGAGCATGTTGAACACCTTAGGTTAGTCTTAGAAGTACTTAGGAAAGAAAGATTGTTGCTATTCTCAAAAAGTGTTATTTTTGTCAAGATGAGCTTGTGTTCTTAGGATTTATTGTGAGTACCGTAGGAATTAAGGTTGACCAATCCAAGGTCAAAGCAATCCAAGAGTGGCTGAAACCTACTGTTATTACTTAGGTAAGAAGTTTTCATGGTTTAGCTAGTTTTAACTTGTTGAAAGAAAACTTAACTAATGTTCTTTTACTGGTCTTACTTAATATTTCTAAGACTTTTGAGATTGAATGTGATACTTCAGGTGTAGGTATTGGAGTGCTGTTGATGCAAGAAGGAAGACTTATAGCATACTTTAGTGAGAAGTTGAATGGGGCGGCATTGAATTATCCAACCTATGACAAAGAGATGCATGCTTTAGGTCGAGCTTTGGAGACATGGCAACATTATTTGATGCCGAAGGAACTTGTGATTCACACGGATCATGAATCTTTGAAGCATATCAAAGGCTAAGGGTGTTGAAGTGTGGCAATTTTGCCACTTGATGGTGCATGTCATCGGCTAGCATGCACACCTTGGTATCAAATCCTTTCCTTTTATGAGTTTATATTTCTTTGTATGTTTTTAATTGATGCAAGGTATATTTTGATAATGTTTTGTGCCTAAGTTATGTATGCAAAATTATAGGCAAGATTATGCACAAAAGAGTAGGAATGCTATGCTTGAAATGCCTATGGTGCTGGATTCATAATTTCCAGCAACATAGTTCCACTATTTATCTTATATCTCAGGTTGCAAATGGCGTGTTGGGCTGAAATTTTGAGGGATGTCTACAGACATATATAGAAGACTATGGTTTAAATTTCAGGTCAAAATGACATGGGTAAGTCCATTTTCTATTCCAAACATATTGCTGTATCTGATGGGCCCAGTATGCAGAGTATGGGCCAGTTTTGGAGCTGTTTGGCCCATGATCCGGTTCCAGAACTTTCCTAGATCTTGGAACAATATTTATTGATGATCAAGGATGCTTCAAACCAAGTTTCATAAGCAGATACAAAGGGGAACTAAGTAGGTGAAGCTAGTTTGGTTGTTTACCCAAACTAGTTAAACAATAGGAACTTAGTTCAAAACCATGTGCCAGTTTTTACTATATTTGGAATAGACATGTTGCAGCTGGTTTTTGACTCTTTTGTGTATGAAAAGTTAGGTGTTGACCATTTTATTTTTTAAATTTCAAATACTTTACTCATTTTGTAAGCTCACATGCTTGGCATGTGTGAACTAGTTGTAATTTCAAGCTTATATAGTAAAATGAATGAAATGGCTACACATCCAAGCCTTATTTTCAAAAGCCAACGTGTTCCTCTTCTTCTTATCTCTTCTTCAACACCTTAGAACACTTTAGGAACCCTAAAAACCAGAAAACACCATAACCAAAACCTAAAAACACAACTCATACACAACCATTCCCAAGAGCATCACCAAAAGCTTGCTTGTTGCTAACACTTCAAGCTAGCTTGCTCTTGGTCATAACCTTCTCACCCCAACAAAGTGGTATCAGAGCAAGGCACATTTTTGTGAGATTTGTGAGGTTTTTGGACTGGTTCGTTCCTTGAGAGTGAAGAGATACTTGAAAGCACAAATATATTTTCATATTCCTTCATACTAGAAAGCAACATTCACATGGCTTCTTCAAGTTTTTCAACTCCTTCTCCTCCTATCTTCAATGGGGAGAACTACAACATTTGGAGTATCAAGATGCAAGCCTACTTGAAGACTTATGGTCTTTGGGAGGTCACCATAAATCCCTAAGAACCCGAGCCTTTGAGACAAGGGGCAACGGTCAACCAAATCAAGCACCATGAGGAGGAATTGGCTAAAGGTTTCAAGGCTCTCACCGCCATTCATTCTTGTATTAGTGATACCATTTTCACAAGGATAATGGCATGTGAGAGTGCCAAAGAAGCTTGGGACAAACTTCAAGATGAGTTCCAAGGGAGTGCAAGGACAAGGAAAATGCAAATCCTTAACCTAAGGAGGGAGTTTGAGACTATCAAGATGAAAGACAAAGAAACGGTTAAGGAGTTCACCACAAGGCTTCTTAATGTGGTGAATCAAATTAGGGTGCTAGGTGAAAGATTAAGTGACCAAAGGATTGTGGAGAAGGTGTTGGTCTCCTTGCCCGAGAGGTTTGAAGCTAAGATATCTTCATTGGAGGAGTCAAGGAACCTAAATGAAATTTCCTTGACCGAGTTGGTGAATGCCTTGCAAGCTACGGAGCAAAGGAGGAGGATTAGACATGAAGAATCAATGGAGGCTGCATTTGTGTCTAATCAACATCAAAAGACACATAATCAAAAGAAGAACAAGCTTAGGGTCATAAAGGAGAAAGGTGAAACTAGCAAACCCGAGAAGAAGTCCTATGAACCTTGTCACCATTGCAAGAAGAAAGGTCATCATCCAAGAAGGTGTTGGTGGAGGCCGGATGCATTTTGCCATAAATGCCAACAAAAGGGTCATGTGGAGAGAGTATGCAAGGCTAACAAGAAAGATAAGCAACAAGCAAATGTTGCTAAAGATAATGCAAGTGATAATGAATCCGAAGAGTTGTTTGTTGCTACTTGTTTTAGTAGCATCAAGAATGATGAAGGATGGATCATTGATAGTGGAGCAACACACCATATGTCTCACAAGCATGAGTGGTTCACAAACTTGGATAGGAGCAGCCACAACAAAGTCAAAATTGGAAATGGAGCCTTGATGGAAGTGAAAGGCAAAGGAGATGTGGTGATACACACCACCAAAGGTATCAAAACTATCCATGATGTTCTCTATGTACCTTCTTTATGTGAGAACTTACTTAGTGTAGGTCAAATGCTTGAGAACAAATATGCATTACACTTCTCAAACATGACATGCACTATAGTTGATACACATGGAAATGAATTAATGTGTGTTGGAATGAAGAACAAGAATTTTAGGTTGAATATGGATGAAAATGGTGCATCGGTTGCATTGAACACCAAAGTTGAGAACACCTCTCAACTTTGGCATAAAAGACTAGGCCATGCTAGCTTTAAGTCATTGGTAGGCACACATGAACTTGTTAGAAACATGCCATTGGTGGAGAAGCAAGAACATGTGTGTGAAGTGTGTCAAAAAGGAAAGCATACTAGGCTAGCATTTCAATCTTGTTCTTGGAGATCAAAGGAGAAGCTAGGACTTATACATTCGGATATTTATGGTCCTATGAGTGTTCCATCCTTAAATGGCAGCAAGTATTTCATAACTTTCATTGATGATTACTCAAGAATGTGTTGGGTGTATTTCCTTGAAAGAAAATCACAATCTTTGGAGAAGTTTGTAGAATTTATGAAGTTAGTGCAAAATCAATCCGGTTGCACTATAAAGGTGTTAAGGACGGACAATGGTGGGGAATACACAAGTGAGGCTTTCAAACAACTTTGTAAGGATCATGGTATAGTTCATCAATTCACTACACCATACACACCACAACAAAATGGTGTATGTGAAAGGAAGAACCGTACCATCATGGAGATGGCTAGATGTTTGTTGTTTGAAAGTGGCTTGCCAAAGAAGTTTTGGGCCGAAGGAGTTAATTCATCCATCTACATCCAAAATAGGCTTTACTCAAGGTCTTTGAGAAGTAAAACCCCATTTGAGCTTTGGTTTGGATATAAGCCTTCTCTTGATCATCTAAGGGTATTTGGAAGCATTTGTTACATCCTAGTACCACAAGAGAAGAGAGGAAAGCTTGATGAAAGGTCACAAGTTGGTGTTTTGGTTGGCTATAGTGATGTGACCAAGGGATATAGAGTGTATAACTTGGAAACCAAGAAACTTGTGATAAGTAGAGATGTGAAAGTTGATGAGGAAGCTAAATGGGTTTGTAGTAAGGAAGAGTTGGCTAGTATGGATGAAGACAATCGGCTTGAAGCTCATGATAATGATGAGGAACAAGGAAATGATGAAGGTGCTGCCCATGATGATGAATATGATGAGAATGAGCTAGAAATCTCCATAGGGGCTGATTTGGAGATTGGTGATGGTGTGAGAGGCACAAGACCTCTTAATGAGATTTATGAAAGGTGTAATGTGGCATTGAGTGATCCAATCAATGTCCATGAGGCTATGGCAAGAAAAGAGTGGAGACAAGCCATGCAAGATGAAATCGATGTGATAAACAAGAATGACACTTGGAGCTTGGTAACAAAACCGAAGGGAAAGAATGCTATTGGGGTGAAGTGGATCTTTAGGACCAAGTACAATCCGGATGGGTCCATAAATAAGCACAAGGCAAGGCTTGTTGTCAAAGGATATGCATAACAAGCCGGTGTGGATTATGGAGAGACTTTTGCACCGGTTGCAAGGATGGAAACCATAAGACTTCTCCTTGCAATTTCGGCACAAAAGTCTTGGAAAGTATATCACCTTGATGTGAAGTCAGCCTTCTTGAATGGAATATTGAAGGAGGAGGTCTATGTTATGCAACCCGAAGGTTTTGTGAAGAAAGGAAGTGAAGAGAAGGTATACAAGCTACACAAGGCCTTGTATGGCCTTAAACAAGCTCCTAGGGCATGGTATTCCAAGTTAGATGGTTTTTTGACAAAGCATGGATTTAGGAGGAGTCCTAATGAGTCTACATTGTATATTAGGACTCATGGTTGCATGGTGTTGGTGTCTCTTTATGTTGATGACCTTCTAGTGACCGGTGGTAATGAGAAAGAAGTGAGCAATTTCAAAAGTGAGCTAGAATTGAACTTTGAGATGTCTAGCCTTGGAGAGATGAAATACTTTCTTGGAATTGAAGTTGTCTAATCATCCAAGGGCATCTTCATATCTCAAGAAAGCTATGTGAAGGAGTTGCTCAAGAAGTTTGACATGGAAGATTGTAATAGCGTTGCCACACCTATGAATGAAGGCACCAAGTTTGTGAAGGATGATGATTCTCCAAAGGTAAATCCTTCCATCTATAGAAGTTTAATTGGTAGCCTTTTATATGTATGCTCTACTAGACCGGATATCATGTTTAGTGTGGCTGTTTTGTCAAGATTTATGCATAGTCCATCACAAAATCATCTTAGTTGTGCAAAAAAAATCCTAAGGTATTTGAAAGGTACTAGTGATTTTGGTATATGGTACAAGGATGGCATGAATGAAGCTTTGCTTGGTTATAGTGATAGTGATTGGGCTGGTTCTTTGGATGATAGCAAGAGCACATCGGGCTACATTTACACTCTTAGAAATGGTCCTTTCTCATGGAATTCCAAGAAGCAACAAACCGTTGCACAAAGCACCGCGGAAGCCGAGTATATTGCTTGCTCAAGTTGTGCTAATCAAGGTGTTTGGCTTAGGAAATTATTGGAGGACTTGAGCTTGAAGCAAGAGGAAGCCACGGTAATATTGTGTGACAATATTTCAGCAATAGCAATTGCACAAAATCCAGTCCAACATGGGAGGACCAAGCATATACCGGTCAAGTATCATTCCTTAAGGGAATTTGAAGCAAGTGGTGAAGTGAAGTTGGAGTATGTGACTTCCGAGGAGAACTTGGCGGATATCTTCACCAAGCCATTGGGAAAGAAGAGATTTGAGATATTGAGAGGACTTCTCAATATCTCATACAAAATTGCCAAGGAGGAGTGTTGAAGTGTGGCAATTTTGCCACTTGATGGTGCATGTCATCGGCTAGCATGCACACCTTGGTATCAAATCCTTTCCTTTTATGAGTTTATATTTCTTTGTATGTTTTTAATTGATGCAAGGTATATTTTGATAATGTTTTGTGCCTAAGTTATGTATGCAAAATTATAGGCAAGATTATGCACAAAAGAGTAGGAATGTTATGCTTGAAATGCCTATGGTGCTGGATTCATAATTTCCAGCAACATAGTTCTACTATTTATCTTATATCTCAGGTTGCAAATGGAGTTTTGGGCTGACATTTTGAGGGATGTCTACAGACATATATAGAAGACTATGGGTTAAATTTCAGGTCAAACTGACATGGGCAAGTCCATTTTCTATTCCAAACAGATTGCTGTATCTGATGGGCCCAGTATGCAGAGTATGGGCCCATTTTGGAGCTGTTTGGCCCATGATCCGGTTCCAGAACTTTCCTAGATCTTAGAACAATATTTATTGATGACCAAGGATGCTTCAAACCAAGTTTCATAAGCAGATACAAAGGGGAACTAAGTAGGTGAAGCTAGTTTGGTTGTTTACCCAAACTAGTTAAACAATAGGAACTTAGTTCAAAACCATGTGCCAGTTTTTACTATATTTGGAATAGACATGTTGCAGCTGGTTTTTGACTCTTTTGTGTATGCAAAGTTAGGTGTTGACCATTTTATGTTTTAAATTTCAAATACTTTACTCATTTTGTAAGCTCACATGCTTGGCATGTGTGAACTAGTTGTAATTTCAAGCTTATATAGTAAAATGAATGAAATGGCTACACATCCAAGCCTTATTTTCAAAAGCCAACGTGTTCCTCTTCTTCTTATCTCTTCTTCAACACCTTAGAACACTTTATGAACCCTAAAAACCAGAAAACACCATAACCAAAACCTAAAAACGCAACTCACACACAACCATTCCCAAGAGCATCACCAAAAGCTTGCTTGTTGCTAACACTTCAAGCTAGCTTGCTCTTGGTCATAACCTTCTCACCCCAACAAAGGGATGCTTAACCAAGGGCATGGAAGGTGGATTGAATTTATTGAGACTTTTCCCAATGGGAACTACAAGAAAGGTAAAGAAAATGTAGTAGCTGATGCTTTATCCCGAAGATATGTTTTATTTTCAACCGTAAATGCTAAATTGCTTAGTTTTTAACAACTACAGGAAATTTATGAGCATGATAGTGACTTTTGTGAAATATAAAGAAATTGTGCTAAATATGGTTATGATAAATTCTATATATTTGATGGGTACTTGTTGTGGAAAAGTCAACTTTGTATGCCGTGTTGTAGCATTAGGGAATTACTTGCCAGGGAAGATCATGGTGGGGGTTTAATGGGACATTTTGGTTTAGAAACTTTGTCCATATTACAATAACATTTTTATTGGCCGAACATCAGGAGAGATGTAAAGAGGATCTGTGAGAGGTGTATCATGTGTAGAGAGTTAAAATCTAAGCTAAAACTATATTGTTTGTATATGCCATTACTTATTCTTTCTTATCTTTGGATAGATTTATCCTTGGATTTTATATTGGGATTACCTAGGTCAAGGATGGGTAAGGACTTTATTTTTGTGGTTGTTGATAGATTTTCTAAGATGGCACATTTTATAGCATGTAATAACATTGACGATGCATCTTATGTAGCTAATTTGTTCTTTAAGAAAATGGTAAGACTTTATGGCATGCCTAAGACTACTGTTTCAGATTGGTATGCTAAGTTCTTAAGTTATTTTTGAAAAATATTGTGGGCTAAGTCAAGGACTAAATTTTTATTTTCCACTACTTGTCATCCAAAGATTGATGGTCAAATTCAAGTAGTGAATAGAACTTTGTTTGCATTGTCAACAACATTAATTAGTAGAAATTTGAGAACTTAGAAAGAATGTTTCCTGCATGTTGAGTTTGCTTATAATAGAACCATACATTTTGCTACTAAATATTCACCATTTGAAATTGCTTATGGTTTTCATCCTGTAATTCCATTAGATTTAATACCTTTGCCTTTAAATGAACATGCTAATCTAGTTGGTAAATAGAAAGCTGAGTTTGTTAAGCAGATTCATGAGAAGACTAGAGTAAACATTGAAAAAACTGAGCAGTATGCTAAAGTAGCTAATTAAGGCTGAATTAAAGTAGTGTTCGAACTAAGAGATTATGTTTTGGTTGCAC
This sequence comes from Ziziphus jujuba, assembly GCF_031755915.1. Taxonomy (NCBI): domain Eukaryota; kingdom Viridiplantae; phylum Streptophyta; class Magnoliopsida; order Rosales; family Rhamnaceae; genus Ziziphus; species Ziziphus jujuba. Next base: position 25,125,260 of record NC_083379.1, read on the forward strand.
TTGAGAAAGGAGATGTTTCCTAAACAATGCAAGTCAAAGCTTATGCCTCGAGGAGATGGACTTTTTCAAGTTTTGGAGAGGGTCAATGAAAATGCCTACAAGCTTGATTTTCCAGGTGAGTATAAGGTGAATGCTACCATTAATGTTTCTAATTTATCTCCTTTTTTTGCAGGAGATAATTTCGATTTTAGGATAAATCACTCTCATGAGGAGGGAAACGATGAGAACTCGCTCAACCTGTACAACCAACTACTTGCTAGGGTGCAAATTACTAGAGCTTAAGGTAAGAGGTTTAAGGACAATCTTGTTAACTTCATACAAAGAGTAATTAAATTTCAAGAGGGCGTATTAAATCAGAAGATTCCAAGCTTGTGCTGAGTATCCAAGTTGTGAAGGCAGAAATGGACTCAGGAGGCTGTTTTGATGCATTTGAGTACTCTGGGCAGCAAGGGGTGAGTTTGTTGTCCTATAAATGTGTTCAAGCTCACTAAGAGGCCATGAAATCATTCCAAGAAAGAAGCAACGAACCCCGAGTATGTCATTAGCGTCCAAGCTTAAGAAGATTAGAGCAAACATTGAAAAGACTGAGCAGTATGCTAAAGTAGCTAATTAAGGCCGAATTAAGCTAGTATTCGAACCAGGAGATTGGGTTTGATTGCACTAGAGAAAAGAGAGGTTTCCTAAACAACGTAAGTAAAAGCTTATGCCTCAAGGAGATGGACCTTTTCAAGTTTTAGAGAGGGTCAAATAAAGTGCCTACAAGCTTGATTTGTCAGGTAAGTATAATGTGAGTGCTACCTTTAATGTTTCTAATTTATCTCCTTTTCTGCAAGAGTTGATTTCGATTTAAGGACAAATCACTCTAAAGAGGAGGGGAACGATGAGAACTCACCCGACCAGTACGACCAACTACTTGCTGGGGTGCTGATTTTGTGCAACTGAAAACCGGGCTACTTACTAGTGCTAAAGTTAAGAGGTTTAAATACAATTTTGTTAGTGTCATACAAAGAGCAATTGAATTTCAAGAGGGTGTATTAAATTAGAAGATTCTAAGCCTATGCTGAGCATCCAAGTTATGAAGGCAGAAATGGACTCGGGAAGCTGTTTTGATGCATTTGAGGAATTTGGGCAGAAATGGGTGAGTTTGTTGGCCTATGAATGTGTTCAAGCTCGCTAAGAGGCCATGAAATCATGACAAGGTAGAAGCAAGGGCCCCAAGTATGTCATTAGCATCCAAGCTTCCATATTGGCCGGATTGTGCTAGTTTGGCACTGGGAAGGAGTTTTCTTGCATTCCAAGCAAGTTATGATCATTACAATCAATGGCATTATGTGGGGACCAATTCTAATCCTACTAGCATCCTATATGGCATGTTGGATTAGATTTGAAGCCTAAATTAGCTGGAGATTGGACAAGGACAACCTAGATAGAAAAATAGTCAACTACTTTTCAAATATGAAATTTAACTTTTATTTTAGGAAATATTCTTTTATCTTTTATTTTTATTTAATTATTTGTCAGAAAAATTTATTTAGGAAGGTTGAATTTTAATATTTTTGATTGTAAATTAATTATTACCTCTTTCAAAATTAAAGAATTAATTAATACAAATTATACTAGTAAAAACATGTGAGAATCGGCCCCATCATTGTTTTTGGCTATATTGGCCAGTTTTACCTATTGTTATAGGGTTTTAATTCTTTTGTAACTTTAGCCTATTTAAAAGCTTAATTTCTTAATAAACAATACTACATTATTCATCCAGAAAATTTATTGTGAGAAATATTTTTCTTTATTCTCTTAGAACACCTAAAACATCGAATAAAGAACGAGTGTTTTAGTTTAACTTATCAACTGGACAATCCATAACCTTTGTGGCATCTTTGACATATAACAAGGTTTCTATCCACAAGTTGATTAGGGGTCAAGGTGACCATTAGAATATGAACTTAATTAATTTAATACAGGTTTAGAAGCAAGTTGATCTAGGTTCGTAACACCTAGCTATTACTTAAAAGACATATCTTTTACATTTAGTGATAGAAATTTGGCCTTAAAATTGGTAAATATATGTTTGGTATAGAACTTGCTCTTGTGACCTAGTCAAATCTTTTATAGAGTAGCTATAACTCCCTTTTGACTATCAGACATGAAGGTGATAGTCTTTCTTTGTGCCTTTTCTTCTAAGTGCTCAAGCAATATTTGTAAAGACCAACATCACTTATCATTGTTTTACTTTTCACATACACAAATAGCAACTAGAAACAAGCAGCTATTTGTATCCAAAGAATTTGCACTAAGGATTGCACCACCAAATTTCTTTTTGAGGTAGCGGCCATCCAGACCAATAAACAGTCTACACCATGTTAAAAATCCAATTTTTTATTTATTTTATTATTATTATTTTTTTAATGTTTGAAAACTGAAGAAAAACATTGAAAATGAGGATTTTTAGTAATGGCAGTTGCTGCATTTAATCATGACCATCGTACTAGGGTTTAGAAGCTTCAATACGATTTTTAATAATGGAAACTTCATGCATTTAATCATGGCCATTATACTGATTGCCATACTTATGGAGTTTTGCGAAACATTCACTGTGGTCACCACCGACTATGACTAGAGCTATGCTCTTAACTTTCCATAGTTTTTGCTTATCATATTTCAATCCCACTTTCTTCCTTACATTTCAATTGCATTTTCTTCCTTATCTTTTCCTCCATTTTATCTATATTTGCATTAGGATTTGAAACAAAAAAATGTTTCAATTTATTAGCTATCCATCTTGTACTTGCTACAATGTTCTGGTTATAAATGTTGCAACTATGTTCCTCTTGATAAGTTTTTATCTGAAAGATTCTCTCATCAAATAAACATGATTGATGAATCCTCCACTTACATGCAACACTATTTACATAAACAACAATAATCTTAGTGCCTTCATTTTTGAGCCTTTGAAACTAAAATCCTTCTTGTATGGCATAATTCTCCAACATTCCTCTATAATGACTTACAATGTCAAACATTTGACCTATTTGTAGAAATTTTGATCCATCATCCTTAGGTTCATATGCATTTCCTTTATTATGCCCAGCCATTTTGGCTATTTGGTTGTCATCCTCAGATTCACTACCTATAACTCCATCATCATCATTTGACTCATAAGCTCTATCACTATTATTCTTATACATATCAATGTTAATGTCAACTTCAACTTGCTCTTCATTATCATTTTCATGTACTAAATTAGCATCAGAATCCCCACTCCACATAAAGTCATCAAATTCCCCACTTAATTCTTCATCATATACACCATCATTGTCAAAGTTGTCTTAAAAATAGGTTGGTTTAGTTTGTTAGTGTGGAATTGGATTAGGGTTTAGTGGTTGTGGAGGTGAAATAGGGCTAATTTATGGTCGTGGAGGTGGAATAGGATCAATTGGTGGTTGTGGAGGTAGAATAGGGTTGGTTGTTTTGGAGGTGGAATAGGATCAGCTAACAGTTTTGGAGATGCAATATAATCAATTGGTGGTTCTAGAGATGGAATAGGATTAGATTGTAGTTATGAAGTTGGAAGTGGGTCAACTGCTGGTCCTATAGGTTAAATGGAATCGAGTTCAGCTTCTGACTAGGTTAAATCTTCATTTGGTGTGGATTATGTTAACAATAACTCATCCCATTTAGGGTATTCAACATTAACGGGTAGATAATCCACATCGAATTGAATTTTTTCACATCTCTCTCATTATTCTATTAAAGATATCCGATAACATACTATCAGACTCTATCTCAAGTTTTTCCCCATTCCAAGTCAATATAACAGTTGCACATTTCTTATCGACTATAGTTAGTCTAGAACTTAAAACCCTAAAACCAAGATTTTAGCACATAAGATATAAAGGCTGTACTCATCCTCGTTTATCCAAAATGGCTTAACATTTTCTCCTAATAAGTGAATTGCAACTTCAAACAACATGGTGTTGAAAACAGAGTCAACCAAATGTTACTATCATCAAGAATATGGTATCATGAATTATAAAACTACACAAGAAACATAATGACATGTAGATAGACTACTTAAGAACATATAGTTCTCAACATAAATTATAAATATATAAATGACAAAATGATGAGAATCCACATGTGTTCGTACAATTTACAACCCGTTGGGGTGCTGATTCTGTGCAATTGAAGACTGGACTAATTACAAGGGTACAAGCTAAGAGATTTAAGGAAAACCTGATTAATTTCATTCAAGATGTGATTAAATTTCAAGAAAGCATGGTTATACCCGAAGATTTAAAGCCCGTATTGTGCATCCAATTTGTGATGGCAAGAAATGGACCCTGGAAGTTGTTTTGGTGCATCTATGGACTCGGAGTAGCAAGGGACTAGTTTGTTAACTTGTGTAAATGATTAGGCTCATGAAGGGGTCATGGAATCATGTCATTCTAGTAACAAAGCTGTTCAATTACCATGTTTGCGCATAAGTCTTCATGTTGGCCAAAATTCACCATTTTGGTGCCAGGAAGGGCCTTTCTTGTTGTTCAGCAAGATTTGATAATTCCAATCAAAGGCAACGTATGAGAACCAATTATAATCCTATTTGGAATCCTACATGGCATACTGGAGATGATTTGGAGCTTAAACTAGCTGGTAATTGGACTAAAACAGCTTAGTTGAAAAACTAGTCAACTAGTTTCCTAATTTGAACATTGACTTTTTATTTTAGGAAATCGTATTTTATTTTGGTTTTTATTTGATTATTTGCTGAATTAATTAAGTAAGGAAGGTAGATACTTTATTATGTTGATTTTAAATTAATTAATTCCTATTTTAAAATTAAGGAATTTATTAATACAAATTAGATTAGGAAAGTTAGTCAAATTTGGCCACACCTTTTGTTTTCTTATCATTGGCCAGTTTTGACCTAATTATTTAGGGTTTTGTTTTATGACTTTAGCCTATTTAAAGGCTTATTTTCTCAATAATATACAGTTCATCATTCATACAGGAAATTACTGGTGAGAAAGAATTCTCTTTGTTCTCTTTGAACACCTAAAACATCGAATATAGATCGAGTATTTTAGTTTGACTTATCAATAGGACATCCATGACCTATTGTGGCGTCTTCATCATATACCAAGGTTTCTAATTACAAGTTAATTAGGGGTCAAGGTGACTATAAGAATCTGAATTTGATCCAGGCTAGGATAATATAGGTTTAGGAGTAAGTCGATCTAGGTTCGTATCACAAAACACATAACATATAATTCACAACTATCTCACTCTACACAAAACTTTTGCAACACAATAACATGTATCATTATACGACAGTGATATGACCTTTTAAACATCAACATTTTTACTAGCATTTTTTACATGCATCATAATTGCACATGGTAAATTATATTACTTGCATCACTACCCAGCAAACTCAAACTGCAACAAATATAGTCAATTTGTTTTTTATGTTGCATTAGCATTCGAATTTGTTTTTTACATTTCAAATTTTCCTATTAAGTTGAAAATTCATTACTTTCATTTATTTCTACCGAAACAGAAGGGAATAATACAACATTCATAATATGCCTTAACAATATATAATGCTTACAAATAGCACAAAGACATGTATACTTTAATCATCATTCATGTTAACAGTACATAAAGTAGATAAAACCGTTCTCATGGTGAATCAAAAAATAAACAAAAGGCAAAAAGACATATATTTTCATCATCATACATGTTCATAGATCATACATGTTCATAGTACATAAACTAGATAAAACCCTAACTATTCACATATAAAATCATAAAACAAATAAAAGGCAAAATGATAGATATATTTTCAGAATCATGTTGCCATTACATAAACTAAAAAAAATCCATTACAAAGACACTCATAACCACCAAAAATCAGCAACTTAGTATCACCATAACAACCTTTTTTAATTTTTCTAATCAACATCAACAAACCCACAAATGTAACACCTTAACATTTAGATGGATGGAGATTCTAACCCGATATTACCTTTCTGCAACAAAGCTCTTGTTTTTCAATCATTCCCAGCAGGAGCAAACTACAACTAAAAGCAAAATTTTTCTTTTTTCTTTTTATTTTTTTTAACTCATTTCGATGGATCAAAAAAGGATAAAAAGAACCCAAAAAAATTAAAGAGAAAAACAAAACATACAACTAAAAACACAAGTATCAAGTCTATTTGTCTTAGTTTTTACAAAATAAGAAATTTTGCCTTACATTTTTTTCTTTGATTTTTTGAAGAAAAAAAAAATCATATAAACAAAGCCAAGCAAACCACATTCTAGGTAAATTGAACATAAAAAAACCCAAGCAAGCCTTTAATACATATTCAAACTTCATAAAAGTAATACTTATTTACCTTCCCCCCCCCCCCCCCCCCCCCCCCCCCCCCTCAAAATTCCACTTCAATTGCTGGCTTTTCTAGATGCAAAGCCTCAATTCTTAGTTTTCCAAACAAAGCCCTAATAGCAACTTCTTTTCATTTTTCCTTAAACCAATGGTGAAATCGTCTTAGTGAGTGTTCGTTTTTTCTTATTTGAAGTTGATTTAGGAATCCATAGGAAGGGAAGGATTTGGAAAGAATAGAGGGATTTTTTTTTGTGTCAAGGGTGGGGAGGGGAAGGACATCTTTTCCCAAACTTTCTCTAACTAACATGTCATATCGCTGCATGTTTAAAATGTGTTTTACCAATTTATCATTCTTCTATTAAATTTAACAAAAAGTTTCTAACAACATGGGGGTGTGGATGAATTGTTTCAGATAATAGGATACTTTTAAAATAGAGGAAAAATACAGGGAGTGTATATGATATTAACTCTATTAGGAAAAATAATTAAAAGAAAATAAAAAGAAACAAGAAAACAAGAATGTACAAGTGGATCTTTATGATTGGTGGATAGATGAGTTGGCAGCCAAGTAAGTACTAAGAGTACAATTAGGTTAAGCCTATGCAAATAAGTTAAACTCCCAATTTTTCTAGAAGGCTATAGGAAGAATTGTGGATCCCAAAATTATGGACGAAAAGCCTAGGAAGTCAGCTTTAAGTAGAATTTTATGACTCGATTTTTTAATTTTTCGAAAAAGTTATGGTGATTTTTCTCTGTCTAGGCTGATGGGTCTATTTGATTTTTGGGCGGATTTTGGAGGTGATTTTGGTTTTGATGAACCTTGGGTACATGGGTATTAGGGTTAAACAAATTTTTGGGTAAGGAAAAATGGTTTTTCAGCAATTATTTTTTTGTAATTAATATAAGATAATACAAAGGAAATATTTATATTTTCTTTTATTTCTCTTTCCTAATATTAGTTGAAATAGGTTTGGGACAACTTTAAGGGTATTTAAAGGTTATTTTAGTTTGCCCATTATTTTTCATGATTTAAAGCCTAGGGAAGTAGAGAAGAGAATACAGAGAAAAGAAAATAAGGAAATATCAATAGTTTCTTCATGGTTTCCAAGGAAAAGTTAGAGAACATTGAAGGTTTAAAGAGAAAATAAGGTAAAAGCTTTCCTTAGTAGGATAATTTAAATTATAGATGCTTTAATCTAGTTTAGAAAGTATGATTATTTTTTATTGGTTGTAATTCTTTATTTTTGTTAGTAGGAAGTCAAGATCGAGAAAGAGATTTTGATTTATGAGGAACCAAAGTAACTTTCCACGTTGTAGTGAATAGTTAGTATGCCTTATTTATGTAGTTCATCTTGTTTTCATATGTTATTTTGATTTTGCATTTTTGTATAGTTACTTGTGTAACTTATGTTTTAATATAAATCTAATGAACCTATATTTATTATATGATTTTTACTTTTTCTTGTATAAAACATTCATGTAGATTGTTTCCTTTCTAAGATAGAGTTTTAAAATTTTATTTGAAAAATGCTTTCTGACTCACCTGAGAAAAAGCAGTTTTAATCCCTTTTTTGACCTCTTCAGAAAATGCTTTCTCAAAATTAAATTTATTCTATAAACACACTTATCAACAATTATTTTCCAATTTAAATCACCCCCAAAAAATTGTTTTAGAATTATTTTTGGTTTTTCTAATTTGATCCTTTTACTCTATCAACAAATATGCTTTAGATTTGTAAACTTGAGATTTCAATTTATTTAACTTATTTATTGACCCCCTGTGTATCTATTTTTGAATAGTAGCCTTAAAAACCTTTCTTTTGAGTTAAAAGTAATCTATTTTGGATTTTTATAGAATTAATTATAATTTTTGGAACTTAACTAAATTACTTGAAAATAAAAAAAAATGGAGTTTTTACTTGAGTAACTTATGTTGAATAAACTCTTTGGCATATTTATATTTCTAGTTTTGTTATGAAATTTTTATTGCATAAACTAGGCACGTTGAGGAAAATTTAAAGTTTTTTTTCATGCCATTTGGACTTACATTTGTTCAAAAATGTAATCTACAAATTTTAGTTTGTGTGCTGGAAATTTACAATGGAATCAGTAATCTGTAATTTTTTTTAGGTTAATTGGTCAAATAAACTTGAAAATTTTTGAAATTTGGTTCATTATTCTTTATGCTCTATTAATGTATGTTAAATTTTTAACACCGTGTAATTAGTATTCTATGAATAATTGAATTTTGGTTAAATTGTGTTTTGTACTGAACATTGATTTCAAAATTTTGACTTATGTTTAGCCTAATAAAATTTATACGTATCTTTTATTATGTCTACTTCAATTTTATTGAATAATATTATGTCTTGCCCAGTGTGTCATTTTGTTATAAAATATGGTTATATGAAAGTTTTATATGACTATGTATGAAATCTGTTATTACAATGGTAAGAAATATGCATAGTTGATTGCAATATCTATTGTTATAACTTTTAAATGTATGATATGATATTATGATTTGTTAATAAGTAAAAATAAATTGAGCATAAGATATGAAGTTTCAGTTTTGTTGTCTAAGTTGGTTTTGAACGACTGTGGTGCTTTGCATCTAAGTTTGAAAAGTCGCAAGCAATATGATAAGAATATGATGTAATAGGTGAGTATTTTATACCTTATGAAATATGATAAATGGGTATTTTACACCTTGTAAAAATCCAAATTTAAGTTCCCTATGATTTATAATATGACACTCAATAAGTTTAAGTATATTATAATTGATTTGCTAAGTTACATGATAATATGTATAAGTTTTGATGTATTTGTGGTAGAATATACGCTATATGCATTATGAACTTTATATATGATATGCATATGTCATAGTTTATATGGCATGGAATAAGTTATTAACTTAATGCGGTCATTTCATGTTATCATTATGTTACATACATTATATGACAAGAATTATATTACTTTGTGCATACTTGCATGTTATATATATTCATGTCTAATATTTAATGCTTAGGAAAATTATCGAGTTTACTTGTGTTTGGAAAGGTTTTTGAGAAAGGTGAGTTTGTCTCTTTGCCATAGCAGATGGAAATTCTATGGGCCACTTAGTTTTGTCTTCTTGTTCTATAGTGGACAAAATTTTCCTTTTCTCTTCCTTAGGGTTTTTTGGGAAGGATGAGCCAAGTTAAGGAGGGTGCTTGAGTAAACGTGCACATTGCCTTATTTACTAAATCAAGAACAAACCAAGAAACTCCAAGAAAATAGCAAATATTAATAGAACAATACAATAAATATAAAATGCTATTAGTAAATCCATTTATACAAGGCTTGATGTAGCAATATTGGAAATGAAAAAAGAAATAAAGATTAAGCAGAGCACTATTAAAGTATAGTGATAAAAAATAATTAGAGAAAATAATTTGTATCTTGATTAGCCCAAAAGATTTGTGTCAAAGAAAATAGTTTAACTTAATCAAGAACAATCTTGAAAATATGTTATAAGTAATAAAATGTTTTAATTGAGCATGGAAAAAGTGTTTGAAGGATGATGTTAAGGGGTTATACATAAAATTGTCAAATGAGGGAGTATGTCTATCATATGGATAGGTATTTATATGAAAAACAAGTAAATTTGTTTCTAATTTAGACAAAGAGATTGTAATGTATTGGAGATTCTAAGTGTTTAAGAGTGTTAAATGTGTTGGAAAATGAGACATTAAAAATACTAAGGACGTGATGAGCATCTGCCTGAACCCGCACAACCGACAACCTCCTAGGGTGCTGACCCGATAAGGATGAAAACCAGGCCAATCACTAGAGCTCAAGCCAAGAGATTTAAGGACAAACTTCCTGCCTTTATACAGGAAGTAATTACTTTTCAAAAAGGCTTGTCAATACTCGAAGATACAAGACACGTTTTAAACATCCAAGTGGTGGAGGCCGATTTGGACCCAAGTAGCTGTTTTTATGCAAATATGGACTCCGTGCAGCAAGAAATACATTTGACAATTCATGGATTCACTAAATATCTCTAAGAGGCCATGGAATCATGAAAATGCAGAATCAAAAGCACCTAAAATCAGCTTGTATGGACAGCATCTCAATTTGGCCGAAAATGTGATGTTTAGACGCTGACTTTGACTTTTCTTCTTGTTTAAGCAAGTTTGACTTATTCCAATCAAGGGGCAACATGGGAGAATCATTATTAATCATATTTTTCATCCTACATGATATATGGAAACTAATTTGGAGCTCAAACAAGCTGGAGATGGGTCAAAGTTAGTTTAGTTGGAAAACTAGTCAACTAGTTTCCTAATTTGAACATTGTCTTTTATTTTAGGAAACTAGCTTTTATTTTGGTTTTATTTACTTATTTTTTTCTGGACAAATCAACTTAGGAAATTTATTATTTTATTATTTTATTATTTTCATTGTAAATAAATTAATTCCTAATTCAAAATAAAGGAATTAATTAATATAAATTAGTTTAGGAAAGTAGTGTGAGAATAAGCTAACATGTTTCCTTTTCTCTTTGGTGGCTTGTTTTAGCCTAGATTTTTAGGGTTTATTGTTTTGTGACTCTAGCCTATTTAAAGGCTTAATTTTGAGGAAGAACACACCTTTAATATTATTTAGAAAATTAATTGTGAGATAGAATTCTCTTTGTTCTCTTTGAATACCTAAAACACCATTAGAGAGGGAGTGTTTTAGTTTTGACTTATAAATAGGACTTCCATAACATATTCTAGCATTTTCATTAGCAAAAAGTTTCTAATCACAATTTAGTTAGGAGTTAAGGCTTTTCCATAAGAATTTGAACTTAATTATGATCCAGGCTAATATAAAATAGGTTTAGGCACGAGTCGACCTAGGTTCGTATCATTTGATACTAGAATCGAATTTTGTTCAGGTTTAATCTATCTTATTTGTTTTATTTTGTTTTGTGTTAACCTACAATTTTAGCATTAGGTTAAGGTTGCTTCTATCATCATACATGTTCTGCATATTAAAAAAAAAAAAATCTCATTCCTAGTCAAATTAGTTTTTCCTTTTTTTACCGTATTTTTGCTTTCTAGTTTGTTGGTTGTTTTTCATCTTTGGTCTTAGTAATTTAGTTTATTGTTGATTTTTCTTTGCTATTTTTAATCTTAAACATTTGCATTCATATATTAAAAAAAAAAAAAAGTGTGTGTTGCGGCAACAAATACAAAATTCACCAATTTTGCAAACTTTGCATTGTGTGGTCTCGTGTTTGGTAGTTATTTGGTGTTGGAATTGCAATTTACTTGTTAAATCTTGCTACTTCAATTGAGATTATATTTTGTGAGTTAAAAAAAAAAACATAAAAAAGATGAAAAAAGCCAAATAAAAAAAAAGGGCTAGTTTGGTTAGAGTTTGAATTTGTTTGCTGCAAATTTGTTGGAACTGTTGTGTTGTTGCTTATTTATTCAATATTTGGAGTGTAAAATTATTTGGATTAAAAATAGTTAACGGATTTGATGCAAAACTTGAATTAGAAAGAACAACAACCAACAATTATCCTATATATATATTTTTTTCAATTTGATTCTTGTTCGTGTTTGAATTTATTTCTCTATATTTTATCCTCGAATTATTGGCATTCATATTCTAAAATTTTCTTGTTGATTTACCTTATTTTTGCTTAGAAAACCCAAGAACTAGGTTTTATTAATTCACTCGCTATTGCTTACTTTGCTAATATTTTGTTGATAAGTTTGATCAAAATAGACTTGTGATCTAATTGCTGTTTAGTGGATGTTTTAATTAGAACTTTGAGATAATTCTTTGAGTGGAAAAAGGTAAGAGAGTGTGAGCTTAAAAGAGCGTAAAACCCGAAACTAATGCGCAAACACAAATGTCGAGACCTTATTTGAGTGAAACACGTAAGGGAGTGAATTTGGTGAGGATTTATTATATTTTTGCAATATATTTACTAACATGGCAGAATCAATGATGAGAAGAGGAGTAGGAGATGGCTCATTGAGAATTAATGAAGAGGAGTCTATAGGATTCAAAGGTGATTCCCGAGCTACGGGGATGGGAGATGAGCACACGGGCATGATGGTGATCTCAGAGCAATTATAATGGATGAATACTCACTTTGATCACCTAGATCAAAGGATGGACAGGTTGTAAACATCACAAGGTGGCTGAATGCAAGGTTAGATGTACATGGAGGCCGAGGTCAAGGTCGAGGAGGCCATGGCCGACCTAGAGAGGAATTCGAGGAAGGTAATTTTGGAGATGACCTTGATGAGCGGTTTGATGAAATTTTTGCTTACCAAGGAAGGTAAAATTGTGGGAGACCAACAAGGGAGGAGGATGATGATCTTGGAAATATTAAGGTCAACATACCACCTTTCATGGGAAAAATTGATCCGGAGGCATACTTAGTGTGGGAGAAGCGTATTAAGATGATATTTGGTTGTCACAACTACTTGGAGACTAAGAAGGTAAAAGTGGTAGCAATGGAATTTGGACATTATGCACTCCAATGGTGGACAAATGAGAAAAATATCTGAAGGAGAGTAGGTGATGAATTGATTAGTACTTGGTGACAAATGAAGGAAGCAATGAGAAAGGATTTGTACTAACTTATTACCATAGGTTGTTACATCAAATGTTACAATTATTATCACAACGTAGTAGGTCCGTGGAGGATTATTACAAGGAGATGGAGATGCTCATGATGAGATTTAGCATGAATGAAGAAAGAGAAGCCACCATGGCATGGTTCTTAGGTGGATTGAATCGAGAGATACCCAATCAATTGGAATTACAAAAATATGTTGAATTAGAAGAGATGTTGCATGTAACTATCAAACTTGAGAATAAATTCAAGAGGAGGGGCATAAGTATATGGCTTGGTAGAGTTTCAAGCATTGGGAAAACAAATCCAAGTGCTTGGAGAAGCAATCCCACCTTTGAAGCAAGACAAAAGCCGAATCTAGGAGAAGAAAACACCACTCAGCCAAAAAGGGAGTCCAAAACCAAATATGTCGAAGCACACAAAAATAAAGATAATCCTAAACCTTCTAGAACTCATGAAATTGTGTTTTTAAGTGCCAGGGATGAGGACACATTGCCAATCAATGCCCGAATAGAAGAATCATGGTGCTGAAAGATAATGGTGAGTTAGAGTCTGAAAGTGAAGAAAGTGAAGGAGAAGCCAAATTTGATGATGAAGAAGTTGGAGATGAAGGGCATGATGAATCCAAAACACTCAAAGCATCTAGGACTGAATTGAGTTTGGTGGTAAGAAGGGTTCTTCGACACCTGATGTGAGATTTAAGATAACATTTATAGTATATAGTTGATAGTGGAAGTTGTGCAAATGTAATTAGTAATTTGGTAGTTGATAAAGTGGGGTTAGCAACCATTAAACATCCAGAATCATATAGATTACAATGGCTTAATGATAGTGGTGAGATGAAAGTAAATAAACAAGCCAAAGTAAAATTCAGCATTGATAAATATGTGGATGTTGTATTGTGTGTTGTTCTTCCTTTGCATGCAGGTCATATTTTGTTGGGTAGACCATGGCTATTTGATAAGGATGCCATACATTATGGGAGAGAGAATTCCATTGTATTTAAGTTTAAAGGGAGAAAGTTTAAGGAGGAGCCATTAACTTTAAAGGAAGTATTTAGGGACAAACTTCAAATCCAACAAAGGAAGGAGGCCAAAAAGTTTAAAAAAAAGGCTAGTATGGCACCCACGGGTTCAACAACAATTCAAAGGAACAAGGCTATGCATGAACAACTAGGTAAGTGTCCTAAACTCAAATTATAAGCAAAAGGAAGAGAGAAACTCGAGAGTGTGAAAATGTAAGGAAAAATCGAGAGTGTGGGCAAAAGTGAGGTGGCTGAGAGGAAAAAAGAAAAAGAAAGAAAGGAGAGGAAAAATAAAAATGTTTATCTTAGTTTTGGGAATGTTAATTAAGCCATCGTGAGTAAGAAACCATTGCTGGTCATGATTATAAAGATGTATTTTTAAATGATCAAGTTAATCCCAAAGAACTTGAAATGCCAAGTTCTATTTCTTATATTTTGTAGGAATTTGATGATGCCTTTCCGGTGGAAATTTCTAATGGTTTGACGCCTATTCGAGGGATTGAACATCAAATTGATTTTGCACCAGAGCTGCAATTCCAAATAGGCCTGCATATAGGAGTAATCTCAAGGAGACAAAGGAGCTACAAAGGTAGATAAATGAGTTGCTTGACAAATGTTACACTCATGAGAGTATGAGTCTATGTGCTGTCTCTGTTTTATTAGTTCCTAAAAAAGATGGTTCATGGTGCATGTGTATAGATTGTAGGGTTATAAATAATATTACCATTAAATATAGGTATCAAATTCCTAGGTTAGATGACATGTTAGACGAATTACATGGTGCATGCATGTGCACTAAAATTGATCTTAGGAGTGGGTATCATCAAATTAGAATGAAAGAGGGTGATGAATGGAAAACCACATTTAAAACCAACAATAGAAAATTTGTTAACTTATTCTTTAAGGAGTGATACGAACCTACGACGACCTGCCCCTAAACCTGTATTATATTAGCCTGGATCTAATTATGTTCAGGTTCTAATGGTCACCTTGACCCTTAACCAACCTGTGATTAAAAACCTTGTTATATAGTGAAGACGTCACAATAGATGATGGAAGGCCTATTAATAAGTCAAACTAAAACACTCATTCACTAATTTGTTTTAGGTGTTCAAAAGAACAAAGAGAATTCAATCTCACAAATAATTTTCTTTATAAAATTCAAGCTTCCTTTAAATATGCTACCAAGTCACAAAATAAACCCTAAAAAACAAAGGGAAAACCGACCATACAAAGTGGTTTCCTATGGTGGCCAAAATTCTCACTCCTTTCCTAATCTAATTTGGATTAATTAATTCCTTTATTTTGAATTAGGAAGTAATTAATTTAGAATGAAAATAATAAAATAATAACTTTCCTAAACTTATTTCTCCAGCAAATAAATAAATAAAAACCAAAAAGTAATGGTAATTTTCTAAAACAAAAAAGTAGAATCAAATTAGGAAACTAAAATACTAGCTTTTTGACTAAGTTGACTTTGACCATTCTTTGACCAATTTGAGCTCCAAATAAACTTCAGTATGCTTTTTAAGATGCAAAATAATCTGACCATGAAGTCCCACACGTTGTCCTTGCTTGGAAGAAAGCGAAAAAGCCAACTCAGCAAAATACAGTAAAGCCAGCACAAAATATAGTAAAAATAGGCCAAATTTGAAGCTGTCAGTACAACCCCTTTTTGAATGCCTTTGAAGCTGGATTGACTTGATTCCATATCCTCTTAGACATATGTATTGAATCCATAAAGAGTTGGAACCATTCTTTGTATCTTCTAGTATGGACAAGCTCTGTTGAGAATTGAGTACCTCCTATATAAATGCTTCCATGTTATCCATAAATCTGTTAATTTGAGCCCTTGTGATTGGCCTGGTCTTTATCTGTATCGGGTCAACACCTTAATGGGTTATTAGTTGAGCAGGCTCGGGCGGAATCACATTATTCCCCTCCTCTTGAAAAGGATTTGTCCTCAAATCTAGATCATCACCTGCAGCAAAAGGGAACAAATCAGCAACATTAAATGGAGCACTCATGTTATACTCACCCGATAAATCAAGCTTGTAGGCATTCTTGTTATTCGGCTCCAAAACTTGAAA
Source organism: Ziziphus jujuba (assembly GCF_031755915.1). NCBI lineage: Eukaryota > Viridiplantae > Streptophyta > Magnoliopsida > Rosales > Rhamnaceae > Ziziphus > Ziziphus jujuba. The sequence goes on from NC_083379.1 coordinate 25,141,387, forward strand.
AGATCAGTCCACATGCGGCATAGGCTTGGACTTTTTTTTTTTTGTTCGGGGAACCTCACCTTTGCTGAGAGCAACAAAACCAATCCTGGGTCAAACACTATCATAAAAAATACTAGAAATACAAATTCATCATACTTTTTAGTATTAGCAAATAATATCTCCCAAATTCTCAAATTTCCATTAAGTAAAGCTTTTAATAATGCAGATAAAGTTCTATACAACAAAAGCATTTTCAAATTAGCATATTTATAATTCATAACCAGCAATGGTTTCTTACCCAAGATAGCCTTATTAACATCCCCAAAACTTAAATAAAATTTTTTACTTTTCTTTCTTTCCTTTCTTTTCCTTTCTCTCTCTCAACCACCACACATTTTTCCTCCCTCTCGGTTTTCTCACAATGTCTCTCGGGTGCTCCGTTCTTCTCACCCCACTTTCGGCCCTCTCATGGTTTTTCCACTCAATTTGTGTTTTAAAATGCTTACCTTGGACAGCAAGCTTGGACTTACCTTCTTGGATGGATGGTGAAGCCGTCAATGCCATACTAGCCTTCTCCTTGAGTGTTTCGGCCTCCCTTCTTTGTTGGATTAGTAATTGGTCTCTATATTTTTCCTTTGGAGTTAATGGCTCAAGCTTGACCTCTTGCCTTTGAATCTAAAAACAATACAATTCTCTCGACCAAAATGAGTAGCGTCTTTATCAAATTGCCTTGGTCTACCTAATAGAATATGTCCGGCATGCATAGGCACAACATCACACAAAACAACATCCATATATTTATCTATACTAAATTTTACTTTGGCTTGTTTATGTTGAAGTGTGGCAATTTTGTCACTTGATGGTGCATGTCACCGACTAGCATGCACACCTTGGTATCAAATACTTTCCTTTTATGAGTTTATATTTTTTGTATGTTTTTAATTGATTCAAGGTATATTTTGATAATGTTTTGTGCCTAAGTTATGTATGCAAAAGTATAGGCAAAATTATGCACAAAGGAGTAGGAATGTTATGCTTGAAATGCCTATGGTGCTGGATTCATAATTTTCAGCAACATAGTTCCACTATTTATCTTATATCTCAGGTTGCAAATGTCTTTTTGGGCTGAAAATTTGAGGGATGTCTAAAGACATATATAGAAGACTATGGTTCAAATTTCAGGTCAAACGGACATGGGAAATTCCATTTTCTATTCCAAAAAGATTGCTATATCTGATGGGCCCAGTATGCGGAGTATGGGTTAGTTTTGGAGCTGTTTGGCCCATGATCTGGTTCCAGAACTTTCCTAGCTCTTGGAATAATATTTCTTGATGAACAAGGATGCTTCAAACCAAGTTTCATAAGCAGATACAAAGGGGAAATAAGTAGGTGAAGCTAGTTTGGTTGTTTACCCAAACTAGTTAAACAATAGGAACTTAGTTCAAACCATATGCCACTTTTTACTATATTTGGAATAGACATATTGCAGCTGGTTTTTACCTCTTTTGTGTATGAAAAGTTAGGTGTTGACCATTTTACTTTTTAAATTTCAAATACTTTACTCATTTTGTAAGCTCACATGCTTGGCATGTGTGAACTAGTTGTAATTTCAAGCTTATATTGTAAAATGAATGAAATGGCTACACATCTAAGCCTTATTTTCAAAAGCCAACGTGGTCCCCTTCTTCTTATCTCTTCTTCAACAACTTAGAACACTTTAGGAGCCCTAAAAACCAGAAAACACCATAACCAAAACCTAAAAACACAACTCACACACAACCATTCCCAAGAGCATCACCAAAAGCTTGCTTGTTGCTAACACTTCAAGCTAGCTTGCTCTTGGTCATAACCTTATCACCCCAACAAAGTGGTATCAGAGCAAGGCACATTTTTGTGAGATTTATGAGGTTTTTGGGCTGGTTCGTTCCTTGAGAGTGAAGAGATACTTGAAAGCACAAATATATTTTCATATTCCTTCATACTCAAAAGCAACATTCACATGGCTTCTTCAAGTTTTTCAACTCCTTCTCCTCCTATCTTCAATGGGGAGAACTACAACATTTGGAGTATCAAGATGCAAGCCTACTTGAAGGCTTATGGTCTTTGGGAGGTCACCATAAATCCCCAAGAACCCGAGCCTTTAAGACAAGGGGTAACAGTCAACCAAATCAAGCACCATCAGGAGGAATTGGCTAAAGGTTTCAGGGCTCTCACCGCCATTCATTCTTGTATTAGTGATACCATTTTCACAAGGATAATGGCATGTGAGAGCGCCAAAGAAGCTTGGGACAAACTTCAAGATAAGTTCCAAGGGAGTGCAAAGACAAGGCAAATGCAAATCCTTAACCTAAGGAGGGAGTTTGAGACTATCAAGATGAAAGACAAAGAAACGGTTAAGGAGTTCACCACAAGGCTTCTTAATGTGGTGAATCAAATTATGGTGCTAGGTGAAAGATTAAGTGACCAAAGGATTGTGGAGAAGGTGTTGGTCTCCTTGCCCGAGAGGTTTGAAGCTAAGATATCTTCATTAGAGGAGTTAAGGAACCTAAATGAAATTTCCTTGACCGAGTTGGTGAATGCCTTGCAAGCTACAGAGCAAAGAAGGAGGATTAGACATGAAGAATCAATGGAGGCTGCATTTATGTCTAAACAACATCAAAAGACACAAAATCAAAAGAAGAACAAGCTTAAGGTCATAAAGGAGAAAGGTGAAACTATTAAACCCGAGAGGAAGTCCTATGAACCTTGTCACCATTGCAAGAAGAAAGGTCATCATCCAAGAAGGTGTTGGTGGAGGCCGGATGCATTTCGCCATAAATGTCAACAAAAGGGTCATGTGGAGAGAGTATGCAAGGCTAACAAGAAAGATAAACAACAAGCAAATGTTGCTAAAGATAATGCAAGTGATAGTGAATCCGAAGAGTTGTTTGTTGCTACTTGTTTTAGTAGCATGAAGAATGATGAAGGATGGATCATTGATAGTGGAGCAACACACCATATGTCTCACAAGCAAGATTGGTTCACAAACTTGGATAGGAGCAGCCACAACAAAGTTAAAATTGGAAATGGAGCCTTGATGGAAGTGAAAGGCAAAGGAGATGTGGTGATACACACCACCAAAGGTATCAAAACTATCCATGATGTTCTCTATGTACCTTCTTTATGTGAGAACTTATTTAGTGTAGGTCAAATGCTTGAGAACAAATATGCATTACACTTCTCAAACATGACATGCACTATAGTTGATCCACATGGAAATGAATTAATGTGTGTTGGAATGAAGAACAAGAATTTTAGGTTGAATATGGATGAAAATGGTGCATCGGTTGCATTGAACATCAAAGTTGAGAACACCTCTCAACTTTGGCATAAAAGAATAGGCCATGCTAGCTTTAAGTCATTGGTAGGCACACATGAACTTGTTAGAGACATGCCATTGGTGGAGAAGCAAGAATATGTGTGTGAAGTGTGTCAAAAAGGAAAGCATACTAGGCTAGCATTTCAATCTTGTTCTTGGGGATCAAAGGAGAAGCTAGGACTTATACATTCGGATATTTGTGGTCCTATGAGTGTTCCATCCTTAAATGGCAGCAAGTATTTCATAACTTTCATTGATGATTACTCAAGAATGTGTTGGGTGTATTTCCTTGAAAGAAAATCACAACCTTTGGAGAAGTTTGTAGAATTTATGAAGTTAGTGCAAAATCAATCCGGTTGCACTATAAAGGTGTTAAGGACGGACAATGGTGGGGAATACACAAGTAAGGCTTTCAAACAACTTTGTAAGGATCATGGTATAGTTCATCAATTCACTACACCATACACACCACAACAAAATGGTGTATGTGAAAGGAAGAACCGTACCATCATGGAGATGGCTAGATGTTTGTTGTTTGAAAGTGGCTTGCCAAAGAAGTTTTGGGCCGAAGGAGTTAATACATCCATCTACATCCAAAATAGGCTTTACTCCAAGTCTTTGAGGAGTAAAACCCCATTTGAGTTTTGGTTTGGATATAAGCCTTCTCTTGATCATCTAAGGGTATTTGTAAGCATTTGTTACATCCTAGTACCACAAGAGAAGAGAGGAAAGCTTGATGAAAGGTCACAAGTTGGTGTCTTGGTTGGCTATAGTGATGTGACCAAGGGATATAGAGTGTATAACTTGGAAACTAAGAAACTTGTGATAAGTAGAGATGTGAAAGTTGATGAGGAAGCTAAATGGGTTTGTAGTAAGGAGGAGTTGGCTAGTATGGATGAAGACAATCAGCTTGAAGCTCATGATAACGATGAGGAACAAGGAAATGATGAAGGTGCTGCCCATGATAATGAATATGATGAGAATGAGCTAGAAATCTCCATAAGGGCTGATTTGGAGATTGGTGATGGTGTGAGAGGCATAAGACCTCTTAATGAGATTTATGAAAGGTGTAATGTGGCATTGAGTGATCCAATCAATGTCCATGAGGCTATGGCAAGAAAAGAGTGGAGACAAGCCATGCAAGATGAAATCGATGTGATAAATAAGAATGACACTTGGAGCTTGGTAACAAAACCGTGAAGTGGATCTTTAGGACCAAGTACAATCCGGATGGATCCATAAATAAGCACAAGGCAAGGCTTGTTGTCAAAGGATATGCACAACAAGCTGGTGTGGATTATGGAGAGACTTTTGCACCGGTTGCAAGGATGGAAACCATAAGACTTCTCCTTGCAATTTCGGCACAAAAGTCTTGGAAAGTATATCACCTTGATGTGAAGTCAACCTTCTTGAATGGAATATTGAAGGAGGAGGTCTATGTTATGTAACCTGAAGGTTTTGTGAAGAAAGGAAGTGAAAAGAAGGTATACAAGCTACACAAGGCCTTGTATGGCCTTAAACAAGCTCCTAGGGCATGGTATGCCAAGATAGATGGTTTTTTGACAAAACATGGATTTATGAGGAGTCCTAATGAGCCTACATTGTATATTAGGACTCATGTTGCATGGTGTTGGTGTCTCTTTATTTTGATGACCTCCTAGTGACCAGTGGTAATGAGAAAGAAGTGAGCAATTTCAAAAGTGAGCTAGAATTGAACTTTGAGATGTCTAGCCTTGGAGAGATGAAATACTTTCTTGGAATTGAAGTTGTCCAATCATCCAAGGGCATCTTCATATCTCAAGAAAGCTATGTGAAGGAGTTGCTCAAGAAGTTTGATATGGAGGATTGTAATAGCGTTGCCACACCTATGAATGAAGGCACCAAGTTGGTGAATGATGATGATTCTCCAAAGGTAAATCCTTCCATCTATAGAAGTTTAATTGGTAGCCTTTTATATGTATGTTCTACTAGACCGGATATCATGTTTAGTGTGGCTGTTTTGTCAAGATTTATGCATAGTCCATCACAAAATCATCTTAGTTGTGCAAAAAGAATCCTAAGGTATTTAAAAGGTACTAGTGATTTTGGTATATGGTACAAGGATGGTATGAATGAAGCTTTGCTTGGTTATAGTGATAGTGATTGGGTTGGTTCTTTGGATGATAGCAAGAGCACATCGGGCTAAATTTACACTCTTGGAAATGGTCCTTTCTCATGGAATTCCAAGAAGCAACAAACCGTTGCACAAAGCACCGCGGAAGCCGAGTATATTGCTTGATCAAGTTGTGCTAATCAAGGTGTTTGGCTTAGGAAATTATTGGAGGACTTGAGCTTGAAGCAAGAGGAAGCCATGGTAATATTGTGTGACAATACTTCAGCAATAGCAATTGCACAAAATCCAGTCCAACATGGAAGGACCAAGCACATACCGGTCAAGTATCATTCCTTAAGGGAATTTGAAGCAAGTGGTGAAGTGAAGTTGGAGTATGTGACTTCCGAGGAGAACTTGGCGGATATCTTCACCAAGCCATTGGGAAAGAAAAGATTTGAGATATTGAGAGGACTTCTCAATGTCTCATACAAAATTGCCAAGGAGGAGTGTTGAAGTGTGGCAATTTTGCCACTTGATGGTGCATGTCACCGACTAGCATGCACACCTTGGTATCAAATCCTTTCCTTTTATGAGTTTATATTTTTTGTATGTTTTTAATTGATTCAAGGTATATTTTGATAATTTTTTGTGCCTAAGTTATGTATGCAAAATTATAGGAAAAATTATGCACAAAAGAGTAGGAATGTTATGCTTGAAATGCCTATGGTGCTGGATTCATAATTTCCAGCAACATAGTTCTACTATTTATCTTATATCTCAGGTTGCAAATGGATTTTTGGGCTGAAATTTTGAGGGATGACTAAAGACATATATATAAGACTATGGTTCAAAGTTCAGGTCACAATTACATGGGAAAGTCCATTTTCTATTCCAAACAGATTGCTATATCTGATGGGCCCAGTATGCAGAGTATGGGTCAGTTCTGGAGCTGTTTGGCCCATGATCCGGTTCCAGAACTTTCCTAGCTCTTGGAACAATATTCTTGATGACCAAGGATGCTTCAAACCAAGTTTCATAAGCAGATACAAAGGGAAACTAAGTAGGTAAAGCTAGTTTGGTTGTTTACCCAAACTAGTTAAACAATAGGAACTTAGTTCAAACCATGTGCCACTTTTTACTGTATTTGGAATAGACATGTTGCAGCTGGTTTTTACCTCTTTTGTGTATGAAAAGTTAGGTGTTGACCATTTTACTTTTTAAATTTCAAATACTTTACTCATTTTGTAAGCTCACATGCTTGGAATGTGTGAACTAGTTGTAATTTCAAGCTTATATTGTAAAATGAATGAAATGGCTACACATCTGGCCCTTATTTTCAAAAGCCAACGTGGTCCCCTTCTTCTTATCTCTTCTTCAAAACCTTAGAACACTTTAGGAACCCTAAAAACCAGAAAACACCATAACCAAAATCTAGAAACACAACTCACACACAACCATTCCCAAGAGCATCACCAAAACCTTCAAGCTAGCTTGCTCTTGGTCATAACCTTCTCACCCCAACAAAGTGGTATCAGAGCAAGGCACATTTTTGTGAGATTTGTGAGGTTTTTGGGCTGGTTCGTTCCTTGAGAGTGAAGAGATACTTGAAAGCACAAATATATTTTCATATTCCTTCATACTCGAAAGCAACATTCACATGGCTTCTTCAAGTTTTTCAACTCCTTCTCCTCCTATCTTCAATGGGGAGAACTACAACATTGGAGTGCATAATGACCAAACTCCATTGCTGCCAATTTCACCTTCTTGGCCTCCGAATAGTTGTGGCAATCAAAGATCATCTCCATTCTCTCCATCCATTCCAAATATGCTTCTAGATCACTTTCACCTATGAATGGTGGAATATTTACCTTGATGTTGCCAAGATCATCATCTACATCCTCTCTCCTATGCCTCCCACAGCCTAGCCCCTATTGGATAGCAAGTGTTTCATCCATTCCTTCTTCAAAATCATCTCCAACACTTTCCTCAAACTCCTCTCTTGGCCGCCCACGGCCTCCTCAATCTCGACTTCGGCCTCCATGAGCATCTATCCTTGGGATGTTTCTAACCTATTCATCCTCTGATTTAAATGGTCAAATTGAGTATTCCTTCACTGTAGTTGCTCCAAGACAGCACTCATGTCCGTTTGTTCACCACTCCTCGAAGCTCGGCAACCACCATGTAATCCTACGGACTCTTCTTCATTAATTCTCAAAGGTGGATCTCCTCTTCTCACCATTGAATCTGCCATGTTAGTATAAATAATGTAAAATAAAATAAATTCTCACCAAATATCGTTCCCTCACGTTTTTCACTTAATTAAGAACTTGACATTCGTGTTTGCACACTAGTTTCGGCTTTTAACCTTCTTTTGTACTCACACTCTCTTGCCTTTTTCCTCTCAATGAATTATCTCAAAATTATAATTAAAACATCCAAAAAAAACAGCAATTAGATCACTAGTATGTTTTAATTAAACTTATCAACAAAACAGTAGCAAAAAAAAAAAGAAAAAAAAAAGGCAATACCGAAGGAATTCAACAAAACCTAGTTTTCGGCTTTTCTAGGTGAAATAAAGCAAATTAATGAGAAAACTTTAGAATTTTGAAGAACTGGACCAGATGGTAATAGATTATGAGTTCAAGAATAAAATTCTAGAAAAAGAAATTCAAATACGAACAAGAATCGAAGAGAACAAAAATATAGAAAAGTGTTGGTTGTTGTTCTTGTAATTCAAGTTTTGTATCAAATCCTTTAACTAATTTTAATCCAAATAATTTAAGCACCAAAAATTCAAAAATCCAACAAAATAATTCTCCCGAAACTCAAAATATCACACATCAAATCTCCAAATCAAACAAGTTCCCAAACTTAAATTTCAACAAACCCAAAATTTTTTTTTTTATTTAGCTTTACCTCTTCTTTTTTTTTTTTTTCTTTTCACTCACAGAACATAAAAAACTGCAGTAGCAAAGATCAACACTAAAAATTGCAATTCCATGCCAAAATCCACCAAACCCGTGGCCTCCAACAAAAACAAAAGTCCAGTTATTTATTTTTATTTTTTTTATATGTTGCCGCAAACCCTTCTTTTTTTTTTTTTTTGAATATATGAATGGAAATATCTAAGAATAAAACAGCAAAGAAAAATAATAAAAAAAACCAAAATTAACAAGAACAATGACGAAAAACAACCAACAAATTAGGAAACAAAAATACGATAAAACTAGGAAATCCTAATTCAACTAGGAATAATTTTTTTTTTTTTTAAATTTTTTTAAAGATGCAGAATGTATATGGGATGGATTCAACCTTAACCTAATGCTAAAATTGCAAAGTAACACAAAAACAACTAAAGCAAATAAAGATAGATCAAACCTAAACAAAATTTGGCTCTGATACCAAATGATACGAACCTAGGACGACCTACTCCTAAACCCGTATTATATTGGCCTGGATCTAATTATATGCAGGTTCTAATGGTCACCTTGACCCCTAACCAACCTATGAATAGAAACCTTGGTATATAGTGATGATGCCACAATAGATGATGGAAGGCCTATTGATAAGTCAAACTAAAACACTCATTCACTAATGGTGTTTTAGGTGTTCAAAAGAACAAAGAAAATTCAATCTCACAAATAATTTTCTATATAAAATTCAAGCTTAATTATTATTGAAAAATAATCCTTTAGATATGATACAAATTCACGAAATAAACCCTAAAAAACAAAAAAGGAAAAACCAACCATAAAAAGTGGTTTCCTATGGTGGCCAAAATTCTCACTCCTTTCCTAATCTAATTTGGATTTAATTCCTTTATTTTGAATTAGGAATTAATTAATTTACAATGAAAATAATAAAATAATAACATTCCTAAACTTATTTCTCCAGCAAATAAATAAATAAAAACCAAAAAGTAATGGTAATTTCCTAAAACAAAAAAGTAGAATCAAATTAGGAAACTAAAATAGTAGCTTTTTGACTAAGTTGACTTTGACCATTCTTTGACCAATTTGAGCTAGAAAACAACTTTAATATGCTTTTTAGGATGCCAAATAATCTGACCATGAAGTCCCACACGTTGCCCTTGCTTGGAAGAAAGCGAAAAAGCCAACTCAGCAAAATACAGTAAAGCCAGCACAAAATACAGTAAAAATAGGCCAAATTTGAAGCTGTCAGTACAACCCCTTTTTGAATGCCTTTGAAGCTGGATTGACTTGATTCCATATCCTCTTAGACATATGTATTGAATCCATAAAGAGTTGGAACCATTTCATGCTGCTCGGTGTCCATATTTGCACCAAAATCGCTACCCGGGTTCGTATTGGCTTCCACCACTTGTATTCTTAGAATAGGCTTTGTATCTTCTAGTATGGACAAGCTCTATTAAGAATTGATTACCTTTTGTATAAATGCTTCCAGGTTATCATTAAGTCTCTTAATTTGAGCTTTTGTGATTGGCCCAGTCTTTATCTGTGTCGGGTCAGCACCCCAATGGGTTATTGGTTGAGCAGGCTTAGGGGGAATCACATCAAGGAGATTGTTAGGTTGCATAGTATGACTAGAACAATTGCTTCGAATAGGGATGCTAAGTTCTTAACTTATTTTTGAAAAAAATTTATTGGCTAAGGTAGGAACTAAAGTTTTATTTTCAACTACTTGTCATCCACGAACTGACGGACAAACTAAAGTAGTAAATAGAACTTTGTTTGCATTGTTACGGGCTTTAATTAGTATAAATTTAAAAACATGGGAGAAATGTTTGCCACATGTTGAATTTGTTTATAATAGGTCTTTGCATTCAGCAACTAAATATACACCATTTGATATTGTTTGTAGTTTTAATTCTCTGACTCCATTAGATTTAACACCTTTACCTTTAAGTGATCGTGCTAATCTAGATCGAAAACAAAAAGCTAATTTTGTGAAACAGATTCATAAAAAGACAAAGGAAAATATTGAGAGGAGGACCGAGCAATATGCAAGGAGTGTTAATCAAGGCTGAAAAGAAGTTATCTTTGAACCTGGAGATTAGGTTTGGTTGCACTTAAGAAAGAAGAGGTTTCCTAAATAAAGGAAGTCCAAGCTTATGCCACGTGGAGATGGACCTTTTCAAGTTTTGGAGTGGATTAATGAAAATGCCTACAAACTTGACTTATCGGGTGAGTATAATGTTAGTTCTACATTAATGTTGCTAACTTGTCTTCTTTTGCTGCAGATGATGATTTTGATTTGAGGGAAAATCCTTTTTAAGAGAGGGGAATGATGAGCACTCGCCCAAACCCATACAACCGATAACCTACTAGGGTACTGACCCGATACGGATGAAGGCCGGACCAATCACTAAAGCTGAAAACAAGAGATTTAAGGATAACCTAGTTGCCTTTATAAAGTTAGTAATTACTTCTTAAAAGGGCTTGTCAATACCCGAAGATATAAACCCGTTTTAAGCATTCAAGTGGTGGAGGTCGATTCGTACCCGGGTAGCTGTTTTCGTACAAATATGGACTCCGGGTGGCAAGAAATGCTTCCAACACTTCATGGATTCCATGAATATCTCTGGGAGGCCATGGAATCATGACAAGGCAGAATCAAAAGCACCTAAAACCAGCTTGCATGGATAACATCTCAATCTGGCCGAAAATGCTGACTTTGACTTTTGTTCTTGTTCAAGCAAGTTTGACTTATTACAATCAAGAGGCAATGTGTGGGAATCATTATTAATCATATTTGGTATCATAAATGGCATATGAAAACTGATTTGGAGCTCAAGCAAGCTGGAGATTGGTCAAAGTGAGTTTAGTTGTCAAACTAGTCAACTAGTTTCCTAATTTGAACATTGTCTTTTGTTTTAGGAAACTAACTTTTATTTGGTTTTATCATTTTATTTTTCTAATTTAGGAAGGTTATTATTTTACTATTTTCATTGTAAATTAATTAATTCCTAATTCAAAATAAAGGAATTAATTAATATAAATTAGGTTAGGAAAGTAGTGTGAGAATAGGCCAATTATGTTTCATTTTCTCTTTGGTGGCCAGTTTTAACCTAAATTTTTCTGGTTCATTGTTTTGGAAATCTAGCCTATTTAAGGGCTTAATTTTGAGAAAGAACGAACCTTCAATAATATTCATAAATTATTTTGTGAAATAGAATTCTCTTTATTCTCTTTAAACACTTAAAAGAGAGTGTGTGTTTTAGTTTTGACTTATCAATAGGGCATCTATAACCTATTGTGGCATCTTCATTATACCAAGGTTTCTAATCATAGGTTGGTTAGGGGTTAAGGTTTCCATAAGAACTTGAACTAAATTGAGATCCAGGCTAATATAATACGGGTTTAGGCATGAGTCGACCTAGGTTCGTATCATTTGGTATCAGAGCCGAATTTTATTTAGGTTTGATCTATCTTATTTGTTTAATTTCATTTTGGGTTAACCTGCAATTTTAGCATTAGATTAAGGTCGCTTCTATCATACACATTCTGCATATTAAAAAAAAAAAATCTCATTCCTAGTCAAATTAGGTTTTCCTTGTTTGTTGGTTGTTTTTCATATTTGTTCTTTATAATTTAGTTTATTGTGATTTTTCTTTTCTATTTTTGATCTTAAATATTTGCATTAATATATTCAAACAAAAAATAAATAAATAAAAGAAGTGCGTTTGCGGCAACAAATACAAAATTCATCAATTTTGCAAATTTTACATTTTGTGGTCTCGGGTTTGGTAGTTATTTGGTGTTGGAATAGCAATTTAACTGTTAAATCTTGCTACTGCAATTGTTATTATATTTTGTGAGTTAAAAAAATAAAAAAAAGAAGAATAAAATCCGAATAAAAAAAAAAAGACCGGTTTGGTTAAAGTTGTAGTTTGAATTTGTTTGCTGGAAATTTGTTGGAACTGTTGTGTTGTTGCTGATTTATTCAATATTTGGAGTTGCTGGAAATTCAATTTTGCTGCTGGATATTTGCATTTTTGAGTGCAAAATTATTTGGATTAAAGATAGTTAAAGGATTTGATACAAAACTTGAATTACAAAGAACAACAACCGACAACTATCCTATATTTTTGTTCAATTTGATTCTTCTTCATGTTTCAATTTCTTTCTCTATATTTACTCCTTGAATTATTGGTTCATTCATATTCTGGACAGCTTTTATTTCATTTCAAAAATTTGCTTGTTGATTTACCTTGTTTTGCTTAGAAAAGTCGAGAACTAGGCTTTATTAATTCATTCGGTATTGCTTGCTTTACTACTATTTTGTTGGTAAGTTTAATTAAAACATACTTGTAATATAATTGCTATTTAGTGGGTGTTTTAATTAGAACTTTGAGATAATTCTTTGAGTGGAAAAAGGTAAGAGAGTGTGAGCTTAAAAGTGGGAAAAAGCCAAAACTAGTGGACAAACACGAGTGTCGAGACCTTATTTAAGTGAAACACGTGAGGGAGTGAAGTTGGTGAGGATTTATTATATTTTTTCAATATATTTACTAATAGGATGAGAGGAGGAGTAGGAGATGGCTCATTGAGAATTATTGAAGAGGAGTCCATAGGATTCAAAGGTGATTCCCGAGCTACGGGGATGGGAGATGAGCATAAAGGCATGATGGCGGTCTTGGAGCAGTTACAGTTGATAAATACTCGCTTTGATAACCTAGATCAAAGGATGGATAGGTTTGAAACATTACAAGGTGGGCCGAATCCAAGGTTAGATGTATATGGAAGGCGAGTGATGTGATTCTGTCCGTACTCGTTCAGCTGACTACCCGCTGGGGTACGGGTCCTTTACAAATGAAGATGGGGCTAGTCACTAGGGAACAAGTTAAAAAATTTAAGGACAACTTGGCTGGCTTTATTCATGAAGTGATTCAATCTCAAAACAGCATGACAATAACTGAAGAGACAAGATCCGTTTTAAGCCTCCAAGTGGTTGAGATCGATATGGACCCGGGTAGCTATTTTCGTGCAAATTTGGACTCTGGACAGCTAACAATGGTTCTAACACTTCATAACCTCAATGAATATCATTAAGAAGATATGGAATCCAGCCAAGGCAGAATCAAAAGCATCTAAAAAAGACTTGTACGGACAGCCTCTCAATTTGGTCGAAAATGTGCTGTTTTACAGCTGGCTTTGACTTTTCTTCTTGTTTGAATTATTCCAATCAAGAGAAACGTGTGGGAATCATTATTAATCATATTTGGCATCCTACATGGCATATGGAAGCTAATTTACAGCCCAAACAAGCTGGAGATTGGTCAAAGATACCTTAGTAGTCAAACTAGTCAACTAGTTTTCTAATTTGATTTTAACTTTTTGTTTTAGGAAATTAGTCTTTTATTTTGATTTTTATTTATTTATTTTCTGGAAAAATAAGGTTAGGAAAGTTATTATTTTAGTATTTAAATTGTAAATTAATTAATTCCTAATTCAAAATAAAGGAATTGATTAATCCAAATTAGTTTATAAAACTAAGAAAAATTAGGCACTTTCCTTTTTCTCTACTTTCTTTTTCTCAACACATTGTGTCCAGTTTTGAATTAATTTTTTAGAGCTTTTGCTTTGTAATCTTAGCCTATTTACAGGCTTATTTTCAATGAGAAATCAAGCTTGAATATTATACAGAAAATTATTTGTTAGATTGAATTTTCTTTGTTCTTTTGAACACCTAAAACACCATTAGTGAATGAGTGACTTATCAATAGGCCTTCCATCACCTATTGTGGTGTCTTCATTATATACCAAGGTTTTTAATCACAGGTTGGTTAGGGGTCAAGGTGACCAATAGAACTTAAACATAATTAGATTCGGGCTAATATAATATGGGTTTAGGAGCAGGTCGTCCTAGGTTTGTATCATTTGGTATTAGAGCGAAATTTTGTTCAGGTTTGATCTATCTTTATTTGCTTTATTTTTTTTTTTGTGTTAGTCTGAAATTTTAGCATTTGGTTAAGGTTGCTTCTATCATCATACACATTTTGCATTAAAAAAAAAAAAACTCATTCCTAGTTAAATTAGGATTTCCTCATTTTACTGTATTTTTTTTTTTTTTTGCTTCCTAGTTGTTGGTTGTTTTTCATTATTGTTCTTGTTAATTTTGGTTTTTGTTGATTTTTCTTTGTGTTTTAGTCTTAAATATTTACATTCATATATTCAAAAAAGAAAAAAGAAAAAAAGAAAAGCTGAACAGATATATATATAAAACAAAAAATTGCACAATTTGTATCTTGTTTGGGAGGTCACGGGCTTGGTGATTATTTGGTGTTAGAATTGTAATTTTGGTGTTGATTCTTGCTACTGCGGTTGTCTTATGTGAGTAACCAAAAAAAAAAAAAAAAGAAGAAGAAGAAAAGGCCGAATAAAAAAAAAATTCGGTTTTTTGAATTTGGTGTTGAAATTTGTTGTTGGAAATTTCTTGGAGCTGCTGTTTTGTTGATTATTGATTCAATATTTGGAGTTTCTGGAGTATTATTTTTGTTGCTGGATATTTAAATTTTGGGTGCTTAAATTATTTGGATTAAAATTAGTTAAAGGAATTGATACAAAACTAGAATTACAAGAACAACAACCAACACTATTCTTTAATTTTGTTCAAATTGGTTCTTGTTTGTGTTTGAAATTATTTTTCCAAAATTTTATTGTTGAATCCTTAATTTCTTACCATATGGTCCAGTTCTTATTGATTCTGAAATTTTCCTTGTTAATTTGCATTATTTTGCTTAGAAAAGCCGAAAACTAGATTTTGCCAATTCATTCGGTATTGTTTGCTTTCGTTACTGTTTTGTTGATAAGTTAAATTAAAACATACTTGTGATCTAATTTCTGTTTTGTGGGTGTTTTAGTTAGAACTTTGAGATAATTCGTTGAGTGGAAAAAAGGCAAGAGTGTGTGAGCTCAAAAGAGGGTGAAAGCCGAAACTAGTGTGAAAACATGAATGTCGAGACCTTGATTGAGTGAAACACGTGAGGGAGTGACTTTTGGTGGGAATTTATTTTATTTTGCATTATTTATATTAACATGGCAGATTCAAGGATGAGAAGAGGAGATTCACCACTAAGAATTAATGAAGAAGAATCCGTAGGATTCCATGGTGATTCCAGAGCTACGGGGAATGGTCAGCAAACAAACATGAGGGCTGTCTTGGAACAATTGCAGCAGATGAATGCTCAATTTGACCACATAATCAAAGGATGGATAGAATAGATACATCTCATGGTGGACCAAATTTGAGGCAAGCATTCCATGGAAGTCGAGGTCGAGGAGGCCGTGGACGACCTATAGAGGATTTTGATGAGGAAAATTTTGGAGATGATTTCGAGGTAGGAATGGATGAAACACTTGCTATCCAAGAGAGGCGAGGCCATGGGAGACATAGGAGAGAGGAGTTAGATGATGATCTTGGCAACATCAAGGTAAACATACCACCTTTTTTCAGGAAAAGTGACCCGGAGGCTTACTTGGAATGGGAGGAGCGTATGGAGATAATCTTCGATTGCCACAACAATTCGGAGACTAAAAAGGTGAAATTGGCAGCAAAGGAATTTGATCATTATGCATTCCAACAGTGGACCAATGAGTAAAACACCCAAAGGAGAGTTGGTGATGACTTGATCACTACATGGCGACAAATGAAAAGAGCCATGAGAAAGCCATTTGTACAATCACATTATCATAGATTGCTGCATCAAAGACTTCAATTTTTATCTCAAAGAACTAGATCTGTGGAGGATTATTATGAGGAGATGGAGATGCTTATGATGAGATTAAGCATGAATGAAGATAGAGAAGCAACCATGGCAAGGTTTTTTGGTGGTTTGAATCGTGAAATAGCCAATCAACTAGAATTGCAACAATATGTGAAATTAGAGGAGATGTTGCATGTGGCTATTAAATTAGAGCATTAATTCAAGAGGAGGGGTGTAGACTCAAGATTTGGGGGTGTTTCCAACAGTGGAAGATCAAATCCAAGTACTTGGAGAAGCAATCCCGCCTTTGAAGTAAGACAAAAATCGAAGCTAGATGAAGAGAGCTCTAATCGGCCATGGAAGAATGTTAAAGCTGAATCTAGCCAAGCACCGAAGAATGAGGTAAAATCTGATCCTAAACCTTCAAGATCTAGAGAATTATTTATTTTAAGTGCCAGGGATGAGGACACATCGTTAGCCAATGCCCAAATAGAAGAATTATGGTGTTAAAAAGTTATGGTAAGCTAGAATCGGAAAGTGGAGAAAGTGAGTGTGAGACCAAACAAGGAGAGGAAGAACTTGAAGATGAAGCTGAGACACTCCATGCATTCAATGTTGAATTAAATTTGGTTTATAGGAGAGTGCTGGGTGTATAAAAGGATGAAGATCAAGTTCAAGGAGAAAACATCTTCCACACCCGATGTGAAATCCAAGGTAAGATTTGTACTATGATTATTGAGAGTGGAAGTTGTACAAATGTAATTAGTAGCATGGTAGTTGATAAATTAGGGTTACAAACTATTAAACATCCAGAACCATATAGATTAAAATTGCTTAATGATAGTGGTGAGATGAAAGTGAATGAACAAGCTAAGGTCAAATTTAGCATAGATAAATATGTGGATGTTGTTTTGTGTGATGTTGTTCTTATGCATGTCGGACATATTCTATTAGGTCGACCATGGCAATTTGATAGAGATGTTACTCATTATGGTTGAGAGAATTGTAATTTTTTAGATTTAAAGATAAAAAGGTCAAGCTGGAGCCATTGACCCCCAAGGAGGTTATTAGAGACCAACTACAAATGCAACAAAGGAGGGAAGCCGAGAGGCTCAAAGAGCAGGCTAGTATGGCACCAACGGTTCCACCATCCATTCAAGAGGGGAAAGGTGAGATTGCTGTCCAATGTAAGTCCTCTAAAACCTAGGGTGAGTGGAAAAATTTTAACAAACTCGAAAGTGAGAAACTTGGAGAAAAAGCTGAGAGTGAAGTAAAATTCAATGAAACCGTGAATGATAAAGGAAAAGAAAGAAAAGAAAGGAAAAAAAAATTATTTGAGTTTTGGGGATGTTAATAAAGCCATCTTGCGTAAGAAACCATCACTGGTCATGAATTATAAATATGCTTATTTAAAAATGTTTTTGTTGTATAGGACTTTATCTTCCTTGTTGAGAGCTTTACTTTGTGGAAATTTGAAAATTAGGAAGAGATGATTTGTTAACTTTAAAAGGTGTAATTTTTACCATAATGAGAATTTATTTCTAGATTATGTTGTAATAGTGTTTGACCCAGGAGATTTGGTTTGGTTACACTTACTAAAGGAGAGGTTTCTAAAACAAAGAAAGTCAAAGCTCATGCCACGTGTGGATGGACCTTCTCAAGTTTTGGAGCAAATTAATTAGAATGCCTACAAACTTGGTTTAACAGGTGAGAAGAATGTTAGTGCCATATTTAATGTTGCTGATTTATCTCCTTTTGCTGTAGATGATGACTTTGCTTCGAGGGCAATTCCTTTTCAAGAGGAGGGGAATGATGTGATTCCATCCGTGTCTGTTCAACCGACTACCGGCTGGGGTACAGGTCCTATACAAGTGAAGATGGGGCCAATCACTAGGGCACAAGTTAAGAGATTTAAGGAAAACTTGGCTGGCTTTATTCATGGAGTGATTCAATCTCAAAAGGGCACCAAAATACCTTAAGAGACAAGACCCATTTTAAGCCTCCAAGTGGTGGAGACCGATACGGACTTGGGGTAGTTATTTTCGTGCAAATTTGGACTCCGGGCAGCAAAAAATAGATCTAACACTTCATGAACTCAATGAATATTAGTAAGATGATATGGAATCCAGCCAAGGCAAAATCAAAAGCATCTAAAAATAGCTTGTACAGATAGCCTCTCAATTTGGTCAAAAATGTGCTGTTTTGTTGCTGGGTTTGACTTTTCTTATTATTTGACTTATTCCAATCAAGGGAAACGTGTGGGAATCATTATTAATCATATTTGGCATCTACATGGCATATGGAAGCTGATTTAGGGCCCAAACAAGCTGGAGATTGATCAAAGATACCTTAGTAGTCAAACTAGTCAACTAGTTTCATAATTTGATTTTGACTTTTTGTTTTAGGAAATTAGTCTTTTATTTTGATTTTTTTATTTTCTGGAAAAAATAAGTTTAGGAAGGCTATTATTTTAGTATTTCAATTGTAAATTAATTAAGTCCTAATTCAAAATAAAGGAATTAATTAATCCAAATTAGTTTAGGAAACTAAGAAAAATTAGGCACTTTTCTTTTTCTCTACTTTCTTTTTCTCTACACATTGTGTCCAGTTTTGAATTAATTTTTTAGGCTTTTGCTTTGTAATCTTACCTATTTAAAGGATTTTCAATGAGAAATCAAGCTTGAATATTATACAGAAAATTATTTGTGAGATTGAATTCTCTTTGTTCTTTTGAACACCTAAAACACCATTAGTGAATGAGCGACTTATCAATAGGCCTTCCATCACCTATTGTGGCGTCCTCATCATATACGAAGGTTTCTAATCACAGGTTAGTTAGGGGTCAAGGTGACCATTAGAACTTGAACATAATTAGATCCGGGCTAATATAATACGGGTTTAGGGGTAGGTCATCCTAGGTTCGTATTAGCGAGGTCGAGGTCAAGGAGGCCGTGGCCGACCTAGAGAGGAATTTGGGGAAGTTAATGTTACGAACCTAGGTCGACATATGTCTAAACAAGTATTATATTAGCTAGAATCTCAATTAAGTTTAGATTTTAATGGATTGACCTCAAACCCTAACCAACCTATGATTAGAAACCTTGGTATAATGAAGACGTCACAATAGCTGATGGATATCCTATTGACAAGTAAAAAGTAAAACACTCACTCTCTAATGGTGTTTTAGGTGTTTAAAGAGAACAAGAAGAAATTCAATCTCCAATTAATTTTCTGCATAAAATTCAAGTTGCACTCTCATTGAAAATTAACCTTAAAATAGGTTCAAGACATGAAACAAAAACCTTAAAAAGATAGGACAAAACCAGCCAATAGGATTAGGAAACCGAGTTGGCCGAATTTTCTCTCTCTTTTCCAACTCTAATTTTGATTAATTCATTTCTTTATTTTGAATTAGAAATTAATTAATTAACAATGAAAATAATAAAATAATAACTTTCCTAGGTTGATTTGTCGAGCAAATAAATAAATAGAAACCAAATAAAAGACTAATTTCCTAAAACAAAAAGTAGAAATTAAATTAGGATTTTCATGGAGTCCCACACGATGCCCTTGCTTGGATCAAAGTGAAAAAGTCAACTCAGCAAAATACAGTAAAGCCAGCAACAAAATACAATAAAACTGGCCAAAACTCCTCCTATGCACAAGCTCATTTTGTTTGCCTTTGATGCTGCCTTGACTTGATTCCATGACCTCTTAGAGATATTCATTGAATCCATGAAGTATTGGAACCATTTCATGCTGCCTGGAGTTCAAATTTGCACGAAAACAGCTACGCGAGTCAGTATCGGCTTCCACCATTTGTATGCTCAAAACAGACCTTGTATCTTCGAGTATGGACAAGCCTTTTTGAGAATGAATTACTCCCTGTATAAAAGCAGTAAGATTTTCTTAAACCTCTTAGCTTGAGCCTCAGTGATCGGCCCAGTCTTCATCCATATCGGGTCAGCACCCTAGCAGGTTGTTGGTTGTGCAGGTTCGGGCAGATTCTCATCAGGTAATTTTGGAGATGACCTTGATGAGGGGTTTGATGAAGGTAAAATCATGGGAGACCAGTAAGGGAGGAGGATGATGATCTTAGAAATATTAAGGTCAACATACCACCTTTCATGGTAAAAAATGATCCTTAGGCATACTTAGAGTGGGAGGAGCGTATGGAGATGATCTTTGATTGTCACAACATTCGGAGACTAAGGAGGTAAAAGTGGCAGCAATGAAATTTGGACATTATGTACTCTAATGGTGGACAAATGAACAAAACACCTGAAGGAGAGTAGCTGATGACTTGATTACTACTTGGTGACAAATGAAGGGAGCCATAAGGAATTGATTTGTACTAACTCATTACCATAGGTTGCTACATCAAAGGTTACAATCATTGTCACAAGGTAGTAGGGCTGTGGATGATTATTACAAGGAGATGGAGATGTTCATGATGAGATTGAGCATGAATGAAGAAAAAGAAGCCACCATGGCATGGTTTCTAGGTGGATTGATTTAAGAGATAGCCAATCAATTGGAATTACAACAATATGTGGAATTGGAAGAGATGTTGCATGTAGCTATCAAGCTTGAGAATCAATTCAAGAGGAGGGGCACAAGTATATGGTTTGATGGAGTTTCAAGCAGTGGGAGGACAAATACAAGTGCTTGGAGAAGCAATCCCACCTTTAAAGCAAGACCAAAGCCGAAAATAGGAGAAGAAAGAACCACTCGACTAAAAAGGGAGTTCAAAACCGAATCTGTCCAAGCACACAAAAATGAAGGTAAATAAGAACCTAAATCTTCTAGAACTCATAAAATTGTGTGTTTTAAGTGCTAGGGATGAGGAGACATTGCCAATCAATTTCCAAGTAGAAAAATCATGGTGCAGAAAGGTAATGGTAAGTTAGAGTCTGAAAGTGAAGAAAATGATGGAAAAGCTGAATTTGATGATGAAGAAGTTGGAGATGAAGGGCATGATGAATCCAAAAAACTTAAAGCATCTAGGGCTGAACTAAGTTTGGTGTCAAGAAATGTTCTAACAGTGTACAAAGATGAGGACCAAATTCAAAGAGAGAATATATTCCACACCCGATTTGAGATTCAAGGTAACATTTGTAATATGATATGATAGTTGTAGTGGAAGTTGTGCAAATGGTAGTTGATAAATTGGGGTTAGCAACCATTAAACATCCAGAATCATATAGATTACAATGGCTCAATGATAGTGATGAGATGAAAGTAAATAAACAAGCCAAAGTACAATTCAGTATTGATAAATATGTGGATGATGTATTGTGTAATGTTGTTCCTATGCATATGGGTCATATTTTGTTAGGTAGACCATGGAAATTTGATAAGGATGCCATACATTATGGGAGAGAGAATTCCATTGTATTTAAGTTTAAAGGGAAAAAGTTTAAGTTGGAGCCATTAACTCCAAAGGAAGTATTTAGAGATCGACATTAAATGTAACAAAGGAGGGAGGCTGAAAAGCTTAAAGAAAAGGCTAGTATGGCACCCACGGTTTCAACAACTATTCAAGGGAACAAGGCCATGCAAGAACAACCATGTAAGTGTCCCAAACTCAAACTTTTTTTTTGGGGGGGGGGGGAGGGGAAGGAAGAGAGAAAGCTAAAAGGGTGAAAAACTTGGAAAAACCTGAGAGTGTGAGGAAATTGGACAAAGCCAAGAGTGAGGATAAAAAAAAATGTGTCCATGATTTAAAAAAAAGAAGAGAGAGAGAAGAATTTTTATCTTAGCTAAAGTGATATTAATAAAGCATTTTTGAATAAGAAACCAATGTTGGTCATGATGTATAAAGATGCCTATTTAAATCATTTAGCTAATTTCAAAGAGCTTATATTGCCAAGTTCTATATTTTCTCTTTTGTAGGAATTTGATGAACCCGATTTTTGCCAAAATAAACTTGTATTTCAAAGATTTTTTATGATAGTGTTTGACCCAGGAGATTGAGTTTGGTTGCACCGAATAAAGAAGAGGTTTCCTGAGAACGAAAGTCAAAGCATAAATGCCTTAAGAGGATGGACCTTTTCAAGTTTTGGAGAGGCTCAACGAAAATGCTTATAAGCTTGACTTATCGGATAAGTATAATGTTAATGCTACATTCAATGTTGCTAATTTGTCTCTTTTTGCTGTACGTGATGATTTAGATTTGAGGGCAAATCCTTTTCAATAGGAGGGGAATGATGAGAATCTGCTCGTGCCCGAACAACCGACTATCCACTGGGGTGCCGATTCGATACAGATGAAGCCTGGGCCAATCACTAGACCTCAATCCAAGTGATTTAAGGACAACTTGGCTGTATTTATATAGGGATTAATTAATTCTCAAAAGGGCTTGACAATATCCGAAGATATAAAGCATGTTTTAAGCATCCAAGTGGTGGAAGCTGTTACGAACTCGGGTAGCTGTTTTAGTGCAAATATGGACTCCGTACAGCAAGAAATGCTTTTGACAATTCATGGATTCAATGAATATCGTTAATAGGCCATGGAATCATGGAAATGCAGAATCAAAAGCACCTCAAACCATCTTGTATGGAGAACATCTCAATTTAGTCGAAAATGTGATATTTAGCTACTGGCTTTGACTTTTCTTCTTGTTCAAGTAAGTTTGACTTATTCCAATCAAGGGGCAATGTTTGGGAATCATGATTAATCATATTTAGCATTCTACATGGCATATGGAAACTGATTTAGAGCTCAAACAAGCTGGAGATTGGTCGAAGTTAGTTTAGTTGTCAAACTAGTCAACTAGTTTCTATTTGAACATTGTCTTGTTTTAGGAAAATAACTTTTATTTACTTATTTATTAGGACGAATCAACTTAGTAAAGTTATTATTTTATTATTTTTATTGTAAATTAATTAATTCATAATTCAAAATAAAGGAATTAATTAATACAAATTAGTTTAGGAAAGTAGTGTGAGAATAGGCCAACGTGTTTTCTTTTCTCTTTGGTGGCCGGTTTTAACCTAAATTTTTAGAGTTTATTGTTTTGTGGCTCGAACCTATTTAAGGGCTTAATTTTGAGGAAGAACACACCTTCAATAATATTCAAAAATTATTTTGTGTGATAGAGAGAAGAAGGAGATCCTCATAGAGAGAATGAGTTGGGTTTATATGGGGGAAAATGGCATTCCCTATCATCCAGGGAAAATAGTTTTATCCAAAGGAACAAAGGAAGAGCTTATCATGATGGGGTTTAAAAGGCGGATGAGAGAGGCAAAAAATTACTTTGTAAAGTATCCTTATCAAAAAATCAAGATACAATGACATTTTCTCGACCATAATGTATAGTATCCTTATCAAATTGCCATGGTCTTCCCAACAAAATATGTTCAACATGCATAGGTACAACACATAAAACCACATCCACATAATTATCAATGCTAAACTTTTTCTTGACTTGTTTATTTATCTTCATCTCGGCTTTTCTAACCAATAAGAAGGAAAAATTAACAAAGCAAATCTTTGGATTTAATGAGGGATAATTTAGAATATTAAGGATCAATAATTCATGGATCAAATTTAGAAAATGACTCAATCAATTATCAAGAACAACAAATTGAAACAAGTTATGGAATAGTTATTAGTTGTAGTTCCCATAATTTAAGTCTAAGTCCCAAATTCTTAAACCAATTTTAATCTAATCAAGTTAGCGCACAAAATTCAAATATTCAGCAACCAAAATAGATTTATTAAACAGCGATTTGAACTAATCACAATTGAATTTTTTCCAAATCCAAACACTCCACACAAACCAACCTTTTACAAATGATTTTTTTTTTAACTTCGGCTTTTCTTTTCTTTTCTTTTCTTTTCTTTTTTAATCACTCATAGAATTATATCTGATGGAATTTGGTGTAGGTTTATGTTGTTGTACCCTAGAGCACAATCATTTAAGGTGTTAGTCAAGAATGATTGTTGTTGGTTCTTGGTTCTTGATTTTGTTTTTTTTGGGTTTGTTAAGGTTTTGTTTCTGGTTTTAATGGAGGTTTATGGTTCCTGAGAAGGTTGTTAGCCTTTGGGAAGAAGAAGAAACCAAAATGTAGTAGTTGAGAGAGAGAGAGAGGCAAAATTGTTGTTTTTCAAAATCTGTTTTTGAATATTTTCTTTCTCAATGTTTTTCATTACAATCATACTTTTAAATACATCAAAAAGACAATAAGGCATGCTGCCATATTGAGCAATAAATACAAAAGCATTAAAAGTAACCAACCAAGCCAAACTACCTCAACTAACTCTAATCAATGTGCTGGGCATGCAAGAAACCTTCTTTAATGGGCAGTTCAGCGTGTCTAAGGCATTTGAATTTGAAACCCAGCTCCATTTGACTTGAAAATTGGAGGAAAGCCTTTTTGAATGTTAAAATATGTTCTAGCCAAAAACCAAATAAAACAAAGTCCATTTACCTATTCAAAAGTAATCAAACCCGAGGTAGTTTTGCCCAATTTTTTGGGCAACAAAACTGCATAAGGGTGAGATTGTTTTGGGCTTAACTCAGCCTTCCCAGCTCCAAATTGGGCCATTCGTTTTGATGCTGCTTCCTCTGCATATCTAGTTTATCATATCCAAAATTCAGGTCCAAATACAAAACCTACTTCAAACAGCATACAAGGAAGTAGACTTATGTTGCTAGAAATACAATTCCAGCAACTAGACAAAAAAGGCCTTAAGCTAGATAATGAGCTTAGGGCATTACAAAAAGGATATTGTTCTTAAACATTAAAAGATAAAATAAAATGCATAAACATAAATAATGTTTGGTCTTTGATGTTGCAAAACAAAGAGTGCAAGTGTAACCGAACTACCTTGCACATTGTGGCAAGATTACCACATTTCAACACTCCTCCTTGGTGTTCTTGCTTGAAATATTTAGAAGCTTCCTCAAGGTCTCAAATCTTGCTTTTCGAAGTGGCTTGGTGAAGAAATCTGCAAGGTTATCTTCGTTCTTGATATATTCCAAGCTTACTTCTCCATTTTCTTCAAACTCCCTCAAAGAGTAATACTTCAACGGTATGTGTTTTGTCCTTCCATGTTGAACGGGGTTCTTGGCTATTGATATGGCTGAAGTGTTGTCACATTTGATGATGGTTGAACCCTCTTGAGGATAACCTAGGTCCTCCAATAATTTCCTAAGCCAAATGCATTGATTTGCACATGAAGAGCAAGCAATGTACTCGGCTTCGGCGGTGCTTTGAGTGGTTGTTGCTTGCTTCTTTGCATTCCATGAGAATGGTCCACTACCAAGTGAGAAAATATACCTCAAAGTGCTCTTCATATCATCCAAGCGTCCAGCCCAATCACTATTCGAGTAGGCCATTAATCTCATCACATCTTGCCTATCATACCAAACTCCAAAGTCTTGTGTTCCTTTTACGTATCTAAGAATTCTTTTGGCACCTACAAAATGGTTTTGGGATGGTGCTTGCATATATCTAGACAAAACACATGTGGGCATGCATAATATCCGGTCTTGATGAACATACATAGAGAAAACTTCCTATCATGCTTCTATATAGGGTCGGGTTTACCTTTGGTGATCCATCCTCCTTCTTGTATTTGTCTCCTTGGCTCATTGGTGTTGACAATGGCTTGCATTCATCAAGGTTGAACTTTTTCAAAAGATCTTTGATGTATTTCTCTTGAGATATGAAAATACCCCTAGAGCATTGCATCACTTCCACTCAAAGGAAGTAATTCATTTCACCAAGGCTTGACATGTCAAACTCCTTTTCAAGTTCATTTTTCAAAACTTCCACATTCTTTTCATTTTCACCCATGACCAACAAATCATCCACATAGAGTAAGATAACAATCATGCCTTCTTCATTCCTTATGTATAGTGTTGGCTCATTTGGACTCCTCCTAAAGCCTTGGTAGGTCAAGTAACCATCAATCTTGCCATACCAAGCCCTAAATGCTTGCTTTAACCCGTAAAGTGTCTTGTGTAGATGGTAGACTTTGTCCTCATGTCCTTGAACAATGAAGCCCTCGGGTTGCTTGACATAAACCTCCTCTTGAAGCACACCATTCAAGAAAGCAGACTTTACATCAAGGTGGTACACCTTCCATGACATTGAGGCAGAGATGGATAGGATAAGCTTTATGGTCTCCATTCTTGCAACCGGTGCAAACGTCTCTCCATAATCTACACCCGCTTGTTGTGCATAGCCTTTTGCCACAATCCTTGCCTTGTGCTTGCATATTGTTCCATCCGGGTTGAACTTGGTCCTTAAGATCCACTTTATACCAATTGGTTTCTTATTTTTAGGTTTAGAAACCAAAGACCAAGTTTCATTCTTTTCTATCATATCCATTTCGGTTTGCATGGCCTCCATCCACTCTTTCTTTTGCATAGCTTCTTGAGCATTTGTAGGATCACTCAAGGCAACATTGCACCTTTCATATATTTCGGACAACATTGCAACATCATCTCCAATCTCCAATTCGACTCCAATGGTCTCAAGTGCATCCTCCTCATCATCTTCATTTTCTTTATTGTCATTGTCATTGGTTTCTTCTTCTTCATCATCCAACCGAGCATTATCTTCATGGATAAGAAGCTCCTCCTTTGTCCAATCCCAAACAGCATCTTCATCAATCCTCACATCCCTTGTTACCACAAGTTTCTTGGTTTCATGTTGAAAACACTAAAACCTTTGGTAACCTCACTAAAGACGACCAAGATGCCCATATTTGCCCTTTTGTCAAGCTTGTCTCTCATGTGTGGATGAACATGAAGAAAACAAACACTTCCAAAGATTTTTATGTTGTCCAAAGATTTTTTTTCTCCATATCATATCTCCTAGGGTGTCTTGGACTCATTGGCTTTGGTGTATGCTCGGTTTTGGATGTAGCTAGCCGTGTATACGGCTTCGGCCCAAAACGTCTTTGGCATGTTCTTCTCATGTATCATGCACCTTGCCATCTCCATCAAGGTCTTATTTTTCCTCTCGCAAACACCATTTTGTTATGGTGTGTATGGTGTTGTGAATTGATGCATCATTCCATTTTCTTTGCAAAAATCCTCCATAGCCAAGCTTGTATATTCTCCACCATTGTTGGTTCTCAAGCACTTCATCTTTGCATTGCTTTGGGTTTCCACCATCTTCTTGAATTCCATGAACTTCTCAAGCACTTGTGACTTGGTTGTTAGAAAATATACCAAACACATCCTTGAGTAGTCATCAATGAAGGTTAGGAAGTACTTACATCCTCCAATTGATGACAAACTCATCGGTCCACACACATCCGAATGGACTAGCTCAAGCTTCTCGTTAGCTCTCCATGAACCGGATTTAGGGAATGGAAGCCGTGTGGATTTCCCTAGTTGACATACATCACATAGGCTTTTCATCTCCTCAATCTTTGGCATGTCCTTCACAATGGCATTGGTGTTTTTCGTGGCACCATAGCTAGAATGCCCAAGCCTTTTATGCCAAAGTTGAGAAATGGACTCCACTTTGGTTTTTAAGGCTTGTTTATTCTTAAATAGGTCCAATTTATAGCTTTTGTCCTTCAATGGTACCTTAAACAGCTCATTACCACAAGCATCATATATGATACATCCATCTTTTACAAAATTTAAAGCAAAGCCTCTTTCTACCAATTGTGCTACACTAAGCAAGTTTTCACACAAACTAGGAACATATAGCACATCTTTTATAATTTTGGTACTTCCTTAGTGTTCAAGCACACATCTCCTTTGCCTTCTACTTTCATGAACCGGCCATCACCAATCTTCACTTTGGTTTTGTAGTTTTGATCAAGCTTCATAAAGCCATCCTTTTGGAAACTCATGTGGTGTGAGAAACCACTATCCACAAGCCAACCGAGACCACTACTTGTGGCTTTAAGGCATGTGGCCACAAATAGGTTCTTGGCTTCTTCATTAACCACATTGGCTTGTTGTCTCCTTTCCTTGCATACTTTGGCAATGTGGCATTTTCCTCCACATCTTTCACAAGATGCATCCGGCCTCCAAAAACACTTGGATGGTGGATGTCCAAGCTTCTTGCAATGAGGGTAAGGTGGATGTCCTCCTCAGTTTTGATGGTTTTGTTGTTGTTGTTGTTGATTCCATCCACTTTTGTTGTTGGTTGTAAAACCGGTTTGGTTGGTGTTGTTGTTGCCATGGCCACCATAGAATGCACTCTCTATGGTCTCCTCCTTTCTAATGGCTCTCCTTTGTTCGGTTGCTTGAAGAGCATTGATGAGCTCACTCAAGGTTATTTCACTAAGATTTCTAGATTCTTCAAGGGAGGAAATCTTAGCTTCAAACCTTTTGGGTATGCTCACCAATACTTTCTCTACTACCCTTTGATCGGTCAATTGCTTACCAAGGACCCGAATTTGATTTACCACTTTGAGCATTCTTTCTGTAAAATCCTTGACAAGCTCATTCTCCTTCATCTTCAAGGTCTCAAACTCTCTTCTTAGGTTTAAAATTTGCATTTACCGAGTTATAGTATTTCCATGGAACTCCTCTTGAAGCTTTATCCAAACCTCTCTAGCACTTGTGCATGACATTGTCCTTGTAAAAATGGAATCACTCATGGAGGAGTGCAAGGCAGTGAGGGCCTTGAACCCCTTGGCAACTTCAGCCTCATGTGCATTTCTTTGTGCTTGGGTTGCATTAGCTCTCAACTCTTCCACTACATAACCTTCTTCTATGACTTCCCATAAACCAAAGGCTTGAAGGTAGGCTTTCATTTTTATACTCCAAATGGAATAGTTTTGGCCTTCAAACTTAGGTGGTGTTGGGGTTGCAAAGGATTGTGAGGCCATTTGAAAAAATGGTTTTTGAAAAGTTCTGAAAAATGGACACAAGAACAAGCTCTCTGGTGGTGGTGTTTTGGTGAGTTTCAACTAGTCTTTTTGGGAGGTTTTGGTTTCGGTTGGAAGGCTTTAGGTGGGGGATCCTCTCACAAATAAAATGGTCTAGGTTGAAAGCTCACAAGGTCCTAAGAAATTACACTGTGCTCTGATACCATGATGGAATTTGGTGTAGGTTTATGTTGTTTTACCCTAGAGCACAATCATTCAAGGTGTTAGTCAAGAATGATTGTTGTTGGTTCTTGGTTCTTGATTTTGTTTTTTTTTGGATTTGTTAAGGTTTTGTTTCTGGTTTTAATGGAGGTTTAGGGTTCTTGAGAAGGTTGTTAGCTTTTGGGAAGAAGAAGAAACCAAAATGTAGTAGTTGAGAGAGAGAGAGCCAAAAATGTTGTTTTTCAAAATCTGTTTTTGAATATTTTCTTTCTCAACATTTTTCATTACAATTTTCATACTTTTAAATACATCAAAAAGATAATAAGGCATGCTGCCATATTGAACAATAAATACAAAAGCTTTAAAAGTAACCAACCAAGCCAAACTACCTCAACTAACTCTAATCAATGTACTGGGCATGCAAGAAACCTTCTTTAATGGGCAGTTCAGCTTGTCTAAGGCATTTGAATTTGAAACCCAGCTCCATTTGACTTGAAAATTGGAGGGAAGCCTTTTTGAATATTAAAATATGTTCTAGCCAAAAACCAGATAAAACAAAGTCCATTTACCCATTCAAAAGTAATCAAACCCGAGGTAGTTTAACAAAACTGCACAAGGGTCAGATTGTTTTGGGCTTAACTCAGCCTTCCCAGCTCCAAATTGGGCCATTCTTTTTGCTGCTGCTTCCTCTGCATATCTAGTTTATCATATCCAAAATTCAGGTCCAAATCCAAAACCTACTTCAAACGGCATTCAAGGAAGTGGACTTATGTTGCTAGAAATACAATTCCAGCAACTAGACAAAAAAGGCCTTAAGCTAGATAATGAGCTTAGGGCATTACAAAAAGGATATTGTTCTTAAACATTAAAAGATAAAATAAAATGCATAAACATAAATAATGTTTGGTCTTTGATGTTGCAAAACAAAGAGTGCAAGTGTAACCAAACTACCTTGCACATTGTGGCAAGATCACCACATTTCAACAATATCAACATAATCTCCAGTAACAAGAATCACTACAAACCACAACCTAATAGGCAACAAATTGGAAAAAATCCAAACCAACTTCCAAGCCAAAAACAAATTGCTAAAAAAAAAAAAAATAGGTTTATGCAATATCTCCTCAAAATTCCTCCTTTTTTTTTTTTTTGAATATATGAATGCAAGTAATTAAGATTAAAACAGAAAATAAAAATAAAAATAAAAAATAAACCAAATTACTAAGAACTAATATGCAAAACAACCAACAAACCAGAGAGCAAAAATTCAGCTAAAAAATGAATCAAATTTGGCTATGAAGACAACTTGTGTTTTTTTTTTTTTTTTTTTTATGAAGAATGTGTATGAGTAGCAAACAACCATAACCTACTGTTAAAATTGTAGATAATGCAAAAATAAAATAAAACAAATAAGATAGAACAAGCATAAACAAAATTCAACTATGAAACCAAATGATACGAACCTAGGTCGATTTGCTTATAAACTATTATTATATTAGCTTGGATCTCAATTAATTTTAGGTTCTAATGGTCACCTTAACCCCTAATCAACTTGTGATTATAAATATTGATATATAATGAAGATGCCACAATAGGAGATGGATGTCCTATTTATAAGTCAGACTAAAATACTTGATTTCTATTCAATGTTTTAGGTATTCAAAGAGAACAAAGATAATCCTTTCTTACAAATAAATTTCTGTATGAATAATGTACTGAATATTATTGAGATAATAAGCCTTAAATAGTTTTGAAGTCATAGAACAAAAATCCTAAAACACAGTATGAAAACCAGCCAAAGTTGTAGAATCCATGATGTGGACGAAATTCATAACTTTCCTAATCTAATTTGGATTAATTAATTTCTTAAGTTTGACATAGGAATTAATTAATTTACAGTCAAAATAATAAAATATCAACCTTTCTAAAGGTATTTTTCCAGCAATTAGATGAATAAAAATAAAAATAAAAGACTAATTTTCTAAAATAAAGGTCAAATTTTAGATTAGGAAACTAGTTGACTAGTTTTAAAACTAAGCTGTTTTTGTCCAATCACCAGCTAGTTTAGACTCCAAATAAGCTACAACATGCCATGTAGGATGCAAAATAGGATTAATATTGGAACAAAAAGAACTTGCTTGAACAACAAGAAGAAAGATGAAAGCCAGCGCCATAATAAACCAATTCGGCCAACATGAAGTCTTGTGCACCAACATGCTTAGTGAACAACTTTGCTTCTATCTTGGCATGATTTCACCGCCCTTTTGAGTTCTCAATGACATTCATAAGTCAACAAATTCATTCCTTTCTGCCCGAAGTCCGTAGAAGCACTAATATAGCTTCACGGGTCCATTTCCACCTTCATAACTTGGATGCATAAAACGGTCCTTGGATCTTCAGGTATTGTTATGCCCTCTTAAGATTTAATAACACCTTGTATGAAGCTAACCAGGTTGTCCTTAAATCCCTTAGCTTGTGATCTTGTGATTGGTCCCGTCTTCAGTTGCACAGGATCAGCACCTCAGCGAGTAGTCGATTGTAAGGGTACAAGCGGATTCTCATCACAAAGCAAACAAATTTGGAGTGAATTTTTAACACCTAATTCTTGGCTTAAAATAAGGAAAAATAATGATGCAATTTTTGGAATCAATAAGGTATAGATCAGAATATTAAGAAACCAAAAATTCAAGGATAAAATTAAGAGAAAGGATTCAAACAACAAACACGAAACAATTTGAACAAAATATGGAATAATTGTTTGTTGTAGGTCTTGTAATTTAAGTCTAAGTATCAAATCCTTAAACCTATCTTAATCCAATCAATTTAGAACACAATATTCTAATATCTAGCAACAATATTGAATAAATAAACTGCAACTCCAACAATTCTCATTCGAATTTCCCAAAGCCAAATAAACTCAAATTTTTTTTTTTATCCTTCAAAACCCGACCTTTTCTTTTTATGCCAAAACTTTTTTGTTTCTTTCTTAAACTTTGACTTTTTTATTTTCCTTGATCACTAGCAGAATAACACCAACACAAAATCCAGCAGTACAATCAACACCAAAAATGCAACTCAAACCAAAAAACTTATCAAACCCGATCCAAACTTCCCAGCAAAAACAAATTGCAAAAATTTTAGGTTTATGAAATATGTTCTCAAAATTCCTCTTTTTTTTTCTTTTTCTTTTTTGAATATATGAATGCATCCAATTATGATTAAAATAGAAAGGAAAAATCAAAAATAAAAATTACTAAGAACTATTATGCAAAACAACCAACAAACTAGAAAGCAAAAATTCAGCTGACAAAAGGAATCAAATTTGGCTATGAAGAATTTTTATTTTTTTTTTGGTAGAGTGTGCATGAGTAAGAAACAAGCTTAACCTAATGTTAAAAGTGCAGAAAAATACAAAACAAAACAACATAAATAAGATAGATCAAGTGTGAAGAAAATTAGGCTTCAATGCCAAATGATTTAAACCTAGGTTGACTCGCTCCTAAACCCATATTAAATTAGCCCAGATCGAAATTAAGTTCATACTCTAATGGTCACCTTGATCTCTAATAAACTTGTGATTAGAAACCTGAGTATATGATGTAAAAGCCATGATAGGTGATGGATGTCCTATTGATAAGTCAAACTAAAACACTAGACCTTTATTCGATGTTTTAGATGTTCAAAAAGAACAAAGAGAATTCTTCTCATGAATACTTTTTGAATAATAATCTAATATGCCGTTCAGTGAAAAATAAGCCCTTATATAGGCTAAAGTTATAAGAAATCAAACCCTAAAACTATAAGATTAAATTCAGCTAACATAGAAAGCAATTAGGAAATTGCCAAAATTTTCCAAGTTTCCTAAACTAATTTGGATTAATTAATTCCGTAATTTTGAAATATGAATTAATTAATTTACAATTAAAATAATAAAATATGAAATTTCCTAAATTATTTTGTCCAGCAAATAATTAAATAAAAACCAAAATAAAAGACTATTTTCTAAAACATAAAGTTAAATTTCAAGTTTTTGAAAGTAGTTGCAGGATCAGTACTCCAGCGTGTAATTTCCTGTAAGGGTATAGGCGGATTCTCATCATTCTTTTCCTCTTAAAAAGGATTTTCCCTTAAATCAAAATCATCACCTGCAGCAATTATGATGAGAATCCGCCTGTACCTATACAATCGACAACCCGCTGGGGTGCAGATCCAATACAATTGAATACCGGGCCAATCACTAGGGCTCAATCCAATGGATTTAAGGACAACCTGGCTGGATTCATACAAGGAGTTAGCAATTCTCAAAAGGGCTTGTCAATACCTGACCATTCAAAGCCAGTTTTAAGCATCTAAGTGGTGGAGGCCGATATGGACCAGATAACCGTTTTAGTGCATTTATGGACTTCGGGCAGCGAGGAATGTGTTCAACACATCTTGAATTCATATCATTAAGAGGTCATGAAATTAAGTTAAGACAGAAGCAAAAGCAATCAAAGAAGCCATTTGAGCATGGAAGGAGTTTTTGGCCGAAATTGCTGTATTTACCGCTGGCTTTACTGCATTTCATTGATTTGGCATTTTCTCATTGTTCCAATGAAAGGCAACGTGTGGGAATCATAATTAGTCCTATTAGGCATCCTACATGACCTATTGGACCTAATTTGGAGCCTTTACAAGCTATAAATTGATCAAAGTTAGCTCCGTGAGCAAACTAGCCAACTAGCTTCCTAATTTGATTTTAACTTTTGGTTTCAGAAAACTATATTTTATTTTGGTTTTTATTTGTTTATTTGCTGGACAAATTACTTTAGAAAACTTAGAATTTTATTATTTTGATTGTAAATGACTTAGTTCCTTTTTCAAAATTAAGAAATTAATTAATACAATTAGATTAGGAAAGGGTGTGAAATTAGACAATTTCTTAATTTGATTCTATGTTGGTTGAAATTTTCTAATCCTTTTAAGATTTTATTTATTCTTTCAAAGCCTATTTAAAGGCTTGTTTTCAATCAGAAATATTTTTACATATTATTCATAAAATTATTTATGAGAAAGAATTCTCTTTGTTCTCTTTGAACACCTAAAACACCATTAGAGAATGAGTATTCTAATTTGACTTATCAATAGGGCATCCATCACCTATTGTAGCATCTTCGATATACCAAGGTTTCTAGTCACAGGTTAATTACGGGTTTAGGTGATCATAATAACTTGAACTTTATTTTTCGATTCCGGACTAATATAATATGGGTTTAGGCGCAAGTCGACCTAGGTTCATATAAAAATGGAGATAAATCGGCAACATTAAAGGTAGCACTCACATTATACTCACTTGGTAAGCCAAGCTTGTAGGAATTTTTCATTAATCCTTTCAAAAACTTGAAAAGGTCTATCTCCTCAAGGCATAAGCTTTCACTTTCATTGTTCCATAAACCTTTCCTTTTTTAAGTGTGACCAAACCCAATCTCCCAGTTCAAATACTACGTTTATTCAACCTTGGTTAGCAATCTTGGCATATTGCTCAGTCGTCCTCTGAATGTTTGCTTTTGTCTTCTCATGAATCTGCTTAACAAATTCAGCTTTTTATTTTCCATCTAAATTAGCACGTTCACTTGAAGGCAAGGGTGTTAAATCTAATGGAGATAAAGGATTAAAACCATAAACAATTTCAAATGGTGAATATTTAGTGGTAGAATGTATGGTTCTGTTATAAGCAAATTCAACATGTGGCAAACATTCTTCCCAAATTCTCAAATTTCCATCGATTAAAGCTCTTAACGATGGAGACAAAGTTCAATACCACATATGCATCTTTAAATAAACATCTTTATACAACATGATAAGCATAGGTTTCTTACATAAGAATGCCTTTTTAATTCATCTTGGCTAAGATAATTTTTTTTCTTTTTCTGCTCTCCCTTTTTATTCTCTCTCAGGTTAGAACACTTACCTTGGTGATTAGGCTCGGCTTTGCCTTCTCGTATGCATGTTGAAGCCATGGGTGGTATGCTTAACTTCTCCCTTTGCCATTCAATTTCCCTCATTTTCTGCATTTGTCAGGTTAGAACACTTACCTTGGTGATTAGGCTCGACTTTGCCTTCTCGTATGCATGTTCAAGCCATGGGTGGTATGCTTAACTTCTCCCTTTGCCATTCAATTTCCCTCATTTTCTGCATTTTTAGTTGATATCTAAATAGTTCTTTTGAGGTCAATGACTCTAGTTTAATTTTCTTTCTTTCCCCTTATCAAATTGCCATGGTCTTCCTAACAAAATATGTCAAGCATGCATAGGTACAACATCACACAAAACCATATTCACATAATTACCAATGCTAAACTTTACCTTGGCCTATTTATTTACCTTCATCTCTCCACTATCATTAAGCCATTATGATGAGCATCAGCTCGTTTGCACATATCCAACAACCCGCTGGGTTCAGATCCGATATAGTTGAAGGCTAGGTGAATCACTAGGGCTCAAGCCAAGAGATTTAATGAAAACCTGGCTGTCTTCATCCAAGGTGTAATCAATTATCAAAAGGGCTTGTTCATACCTAAAGATTCAAAGCCTATTTTAAGCATCCAAGTGATGGAGGCCGATACAGTCCCCGATAGCTGTTTTAGTACATTTTTGGACTCCAGGTAGCAAGGAATGGATCCAACACTTCATGAATTCAATGAATATCACTAAAAGGTCATGGAATTAAGACAAGGCAGAATCAAAAGTGATACGAACCTAGGATAACCTGCTCCTAAACCCGTATTATATTAGCCCGGTTCTCAATTAAGTTCAAGTTCTAATGGAATTGACCTCAACCCCTAACCAACCTATGGTTACAAACCTTGGTATAATGTATACGCCACAATAGGGGATGGCAAACCTATTGATACGTCAAGCTAAAACAACCAATTCTCTAATGGTGTTTTAGGTGTTCTCAAAGAACAAAGAGATAATTAATCTCACAAGTATTTTCTTAATCAAATCAAAGTTGTATTCTTATTGAAAAATAAGCCTTTAAATAGGCTACAAAGCCACAAAATAAAACCCTAAAAACAAAGGAAAAACCGGCCATACAAAGTAGTTTCCTATGGTGGCCGAAATTCTCACTTCTTTCCTTATCTAATTTGGATTAATTAATTCCTTTATTTTGAATTATGAATTAATTAATTTACAATGAAAATAATAAAATAATAAATTTCCTAAACTTATTTTTCCAGAAAATAAATAAATAAAAACTAAAAAGTAATGGTAATTTCCTAAAACAAAAAGTAAAAACAAATTAGGAAACTAAAAATGGTAGCCTTCTGATCAAGTTGACTTTGATCAATCTTTGACCTCTTTGAGCTCCAAATCAGTTTCTAGATGCTTTGAAGGATGCCAAATAAGCTGAATATGAAGTCACACAGGTTTCCCATGCTTGAAAAAATAAGAAAAGGCTAATACAGTAAAATACAGTAAAGCCAGCAAGCAATACAGCAAATTCGGCCAAAATGTTGATGCTGTCCGTACAAGCCCTTTTTGATTGCAATTGAGGCTGCTTTAACTTGATTCCATGACCTCTTAGGCATATATATTGAACCCATAAAGCATTGGAACCATTTCATGCTTCCCGGACTCCAAAAATGTACCAAAACCGTCACCCGGGTCCGTACCAGTCTCCAGCGCTTGTATCAGCAAAACAGGTCTTGGTTCTTTGGTCATGATCATTCCTTCTTGATTATGATTTATCCTTTGAATAAGCACAGCAAGGTTATCCTTGAACTTCTTGGCTTGTGCTCTAGTGATTGGACCCACCTTCATCCGTAACGGATCGGCACCCCAGCGGGTTATCGGTTGTATGGGTTCGGGCGGATTCGCATCAACAAGTGTCTAAAATGGTCGTTTGTGTATAGATGGAGTTTTTGGCCAAAAATGTTGTTTTGTTGTTGACTTTACTATATTTTGTTGATTTGGCATTTTCTCTTTGTTCCAATCAAGGGCAACATATGAGAATCTTCAATAATCATATTTGGCATCCTACAAGCATATGGAAGTTGATTTGGAGCCTTTACAAGCTGAAAATTGGTCAAAGATATCTTATGGTCAAACTAGTAAACTAGTTTCCTAATTTGAGTTTGACTTTTTGTTTTAGGAAATTAGTCTTCTATTTGGTTTTTATTTGTTTATTTTTCTGGACAAATCAACTTAAGAAATTTATTATTTTATTATTTCAATTGTAAATTAATTAATTTCTAATTCAAAATAAAGGAATTAATTAATCAAAATTATATTAGGAACTGTGCGGAATTTTGGCCACATTAGGAATGTGTTAATGTATGGCTGGTTTTGTCTTAGTTTTTTAGGGTTTATTGCTTTATGACTTTAGCCAATTTCAGGACTTATTTTTTAACATGTACACACCTTTAACAATATTCAGAAAATTAATTGTGAGATAGAATTTTCTTAGTTCTCTTTGAATGCCTAAAATACTATTAGAGAGTGAGCGTTTTAGTTTTGACTTATCAATAGGGCTTCCACAACCTATTGTGGCATCTTTGTTATACCAAGATTTCTAATCATAGGTTGGTTAGAGATTAAGGTTTTCCCATAAGAACTTGAACTTAATTGAGATCCGGGCTAATATCATACGGATTTAGGTGCAAGTCGATCTAAGTTTGTATCATTTGGTATCAGAGTTGAATTTTGTTTAGGTTTGATCTATCTTATTTTCTTTATTTTATTTTGTGTTAATCTACAATTTTAGCATTAGGTTAAGATTGTTCTCAGTTCTTACACGTTTTGCATAGTAAAAAAAAAAATTTCCTAGTCAAATTAGGTTTGCTTGTTTTATCGTATTCTTGCTTCCTATTTGTTGGTTGCTTTTCATCATTGTTCTTGTTAATTTGGTTTATTGTTGATTTTTCTTTGTGTTTTAATCGTAATTAGTTATATTCATATATTAAAAAAAAAAGAGTTTGAAAGCATATTGCATTAAAAATCTAAGGTTGTGCAATTGTTTTTCTTTTTGTTGGAGAATCAGGTTTGTTGAATTTGGTATTGAAGTTTGCAGATTGTATTGAGTTTGGTGCTGCTAGGAATTGTGTTTGCTTCTTTTTATTTGTGATATAAAAAAAAAAAAGGGAAAAGAAGTGTATTTGCGGCAACAAATTACAATTTCGCAAAATTTACAAATTTTGTACTTTGGTGGTCACGGGTTTGTGGAATTTTGGTGTTGGAGTTGCAATTTTGCTTTGTTGTTGATTTGCTGCTGGAGTGATTTTATATTCTATGAGTAAAAGAAAAAAGTCTGAAGAAAAAAAAAATTTGGGAAAGGCTGGTTTTTTGTTACAATTTGGTGTTTGAATTTGTTTGCCGGAATATTTGGAGTTGCGGGAATTTTATATTACTACTGGAAATTTGAATTTTTGAGTGCTAAATTATTTGGAATAAAATTAGTGAAAGGATTTAATACAAAAACTTGAATTACAAAGAACAATAACAAACAACTATCCTACATTTTTGTTCAATTTGATTATTGTTCGTGTTTGAATTTCTTTCTCTAAATTTTATCCTTAACTTATTGGTTTATTAATATTGTGGTTAGCTATTTATTCATTCCGAAAATTTTCTTTCATAATTTTATCTTTGTTTTGGTTAGTTAAACCGAGACTAGATTTTATTATTCCACTCAGTATTTGTTTGTTCTAATTGCTGTTTTATTTATAAGTTTAAATTAATGTACACTTGTGATCTACTTGCTATTTAAGTGTGCTTTAATTAGAACTTTGAAATATTCTGTGAGTGGAAAAAGGCAAGAGCGTGTAAGCTTAAAAGAGGGTAAAAACCGAAACCAGTATGCAAACACGAGTGTCGAGACTTTAATTAAGTGGAAACACATGAGGGAGTGTTTTGGTGATGATTTATTTTATTTTTTCAATATTTTACTAACATGGCAGATTCAAAGATTCTTGGGTGATTCCCGTGCTACAGGGAGTGGAGGTAAACACACAGACATGATGGCAGTTTTGGAACAATTACAACAGATGAATGCTCGCTTTAATCACAAGGAGGGCCGAATATAAGGTTTGATGTACATGGAGGCCGAGGTCGAGGTCGAGGAGGCCGAAGGCTACCTAGAGAAGAATTCGGGGAAGATAACTTTGGAGATGATTTTGAAGAGGAGGTTGATGATATTTTTGCACTCCAAGGAAGGACAACTCGTGGGAGACCAGCAAGGAATGAGGATGATGATCTTGAACATATTAAAGTCAACATACCACCCATTTTTGGGAAATGTGGTCCGAAAGTTTACCTAGAATGGGACAAGCGAATGGAGATGATATTCGATTGTCATAACTATTTGGAGGCTAAGAAGGTTAAATTGGTAGCTTTGGAGTTTGGACATTATACACTCCGGTGGTGGACAAATGAGCAAAGTAACCGAAGGAGAGTTGGAGATGAACCTATTACTACTTGGCGACAAATGAAAGGAGCCATGAGAAAGAGATTTGTACCGACTCATTACCATAGGTTACTATATCAAAGGTTACAATCATTATCACAAGGTAGTAGGACCGTGGAGGATTACTACAAGGAGCTGGAGATGCTTATGATGAGCTTAAGCATGAATGAAGATAAAGAAGCAACCATGGCATGGTTTTTAGGTGGGTTGAATCGAGAGATAGCCAATCAATTGGAATTACAACAATATATGGAATTGGAAGAGATGTTGTATGTGGCTATCAAACTTGAGAATCAATTCAAGATGAAGGGTACAAGCTCATGGTTTGGAGGTGCTACAAGCAGCAGGAGGTTAAATCCAAGTGTTTGAAGAAGCAATCCCACATATGACAACAAGCCAAAATCGAAGCTACGTGAGGAAAGCACCAATGGACTAAAAATAGAAGG
Source organism: Ziziphus jujuba (assembly GCF_031755915.1). Taxonomy (NCBI): domain Eukaryota; kingdom Viridiplantae; phylum Streptophyta; class Magnoliopsida; order Rosales; family Rhamnaceae; genus Ziziphus; species Ziziphus jujuba. The sequence goes on from NC_083379.1 coordinate 25,181,409, forward strand.
CAAAGCTAAATCTGTCTGTCCAAACACTAAGGAATGAAGGTAAATTTGATCCTAAACCTTCTAAAACTCATGACATTGTGTGTTTTAAATGCCAGGGACAAGGATACATTATTAACCAATACCAAAATAGGAGAATCATGGTGCTGAAAGGTAATAGTGAGTTAGAATCCGAAAGTGAAGAAGGTGGAGGTGAAACTGAGCAAGAAGAGGAAGAATTCGAAGATGAAGCTGAGACCTTAAATGCTTCAAATGTCAAATTGAGCTTGGTGAGTAGGAGAGTCTTGACTATGTACAAAGATGGGGATCAATTACAAAAGGAGAACATCTTCCACACTCGTTGTGAAATCAAAGGTAAGTGCAAATGTAATTAGTAATGTTGTGGTGGAAAAATTAGGCTTAACTATAATTAAAACATCCTGAACCATATAGATTACAATGGCTTAATGATAGTGGTGAGATGAAAGTAAACAAACAAACTATAGTAAAATTTAGCATCGATAAAGATGTGGATGTTGTTTTATGTGATGTTGCATGCCGAACATATTTTATTAGGTAGACCATGGCAATTTGATAAAGATACTATCCATTATGGTCAAGAAAATGCTATTGTTTTTAGACTTAAAGGTAAAAAGGTCAAGCTGGAACCATTAACTCCCAAGGAGGTATTTAGAGACCAACTTCAAATATAATAAAGGAGGGAGGCCAAGAAGCTCAAAGAAAAAACAAGTGTGGCACCTACGGCTTCAACACCCATTCAAGGAGGTAAGGCTGAACATGATCAACTGGGTAAGATTTCTAAAACTCAAATTGAGTGAAAAAACCAAGGCAAACCCAAGAGTGAGAAGAAACTTGAGAAAGCCAAGAGGAATAGTGAGAAACCCAAGAGTGAAGGAAAGAAAGCAATGGCCATGAGAGAGAAAAAAAAGAGAGGAAAGAGTAGAAAAAATAAAAATTTTCATCTCAGCTTTAGAGATGTTAAAAAAGCCATTTTGAGTAAGAAACCATTGCTGATCATGATTTATAAAGATAATTATTTAAATGATCAAGCTAATCCCAAAGAACATGAATTACCAAGTTCTATTTCTTCTCGTTTGCAGGAATTTGATGATGTATTTCTGAAGGAAATTCTCAATGGTTTACCACCTATCCGAGGGATTGAACATCAAATTAATTTTGTACCAGGAGATAGAATTCCTAATAGGCCTGCATATAGGAGTAATCACGAGAAGACAAAGGAGCTACAAAGACAGGTAAGTGAGTTATTAGATAAAGGTTATATTCGTGAAAGCATGAGTCCATGTGTTGTTCCTATTTTGTTAGTACCTAAAAAGATGGTTCATGGCGCATATATGTAGATTGTAGAGCCATAAATAATATAACCATTAAATATAGGGATCCAATTCCTAGGTTAGATGACATGTTAGATGAATCATATGGTGCATGCATATTTACTAAAATTGATCTTAGGAGTGGGTATTATCAAATTAAGACTAAATATGGATTGTATGAATGGTTAGTGATGCCTTCTGGTTTAACTAATGCACCTAGTACTTTCATGAGTTTAATGAATCATGTCATACGTCCATTTATTGATAAATTTGTGGTTGTATATTTTGATGATATTTTAGTGTACAGCCGAAACCTTAATGATCATGTAGAGCATTTTAGGAAAGTTTTAAATATTCTTAGGAAAGAAAGGTTATTTGCTAACATGAAAAAGTGTGCTTTTTGTAAATAAGTTAGTTTTTCTTGGACTTGTTGCAAGTTCTGAAGGAATTAAAGTTGATTAATCCAAGGTAAAAGCAATCCAAGAGTGGCCGAAACCTACCTCCATTACCCAAGTGAGGAGCTTTTATGATTTGGATAGTTTTTCAAAAGATTTGTCAAGGATTTTAGGACCATCATCACACCTTTGACCGAAGTAGTAAAGAAGAATGTTGGCTTTAAATGGAGGGGAGTACAAGATAAATCTTTTAATTTATTAAAAGAAAAATTAACCAATGCACCTTTACTAGTTTTGCCAATTTTTTCTAAGACTTTTGAAATTGAATATGATGCTTCGGGTGTAGGTATTGGAGCTGTTTTAATACAAGGAGGAAGACCCATAGCCTATTTTAGTGATAAATTGAATGGAGATGCACTAAACTATTCGACCTATGACGAAAAGATGTATGCTTTGGTGAAAGTTTTGGAAGCATGGCAGCATTATTTAATGCCAAAGGAGTTTGTTATTCTTACGCATCATGAATCTTTGAAGCACATTAAAGGTTAAGGGAAGCTCCACCGAAGGCATGCTAAATGGATTGAGTTCATTGAAACTTTTCCTTGTCTTATTCACTATAAGAAAGGTAAGGAAAATATGGTTGCCGATGCATTATCTCGAAAGTATGTATTATTTTCTACCTTAGATGCTAGATTTCTTGAATTTGAACAATTCAAAGAACTTTGTAAGCATGATATGATTTTGGAGAAATATTTAGGACCTGTACAAACTATGATTTTAATAAAATTTTCATCTTTAAGGGGTATTTGTTTAGGGAAAACAAACTTTTTATGCCTAATTGCAGCATTAGGGGATTGTTAGTGAGGGAAAGTCATGGTAGTGGTTTAATGAGTTATTTTGGTGTATTTAAAACTTTATCCTTGTTGCAAGAACATTTTTATTAGCCTAACATGAGGAGATATGTTGATGTGATTCCACCCGAGCCTGCTCAACCGATAACCCGCTGGGGTGCTGACTCGACACAGATGAAGATTAGGCCAATCACAAGAGCTCAAATTAAGAGATTTAAGGACAACCTGGGAGTATTTATACAAGGGGTAATCAATCTCAATTGAGCTTGTCCATACATGAAGATACAAAGCCTATTCTTAGCATCCAAGTGGTGGAAGCGGATACGGACCCAGGTGACTGTTTTGGTACATTTTTGGAGTCCGAGAAGCATGAAATGGTTCCAATGCTTTATGGGTTCAATACATATGCCTAAGAGGTCATGGAATCAAGTTAAAGCAGCCTAAAATGCAATCAAAAAGGGCTTGTACGGACAGCTTCAACAATTTGGCCGAATTTGCTGTATTGCTTGCTGGCTTTACTGTATTTTACTGTATTAGCCTTTTCTTATTTTTCCAAGCATGGGCAACGTGTGGGCCTTCATATTCAGTTTATTTGGCATCCTACAAAGCATCTAGAAGCTTATTTGGAGCTCAATTTGGTCAAAGATTGGTCAAAGTCAACTTAGTCAAAAAGCTAGTATTATAGTTTCCTAATTTGATTCTACTTTTTGTTTTAGGAAATTACCATTACTTTTTAGTTTTTATTTATTTATTTTCTGGAAAAATAAGTTTAGGAAAGTTATTATTTTATTATTTTCATTGTAAATTAATTAATTCCTAATTCAAAATAAAGGAATTAATTAATCCAATTAGATTAGGAAAGGAGTGAGAATTTCGGCCACCATAGAACTCTTTATTGTGTGGCCTATTTTACCTAGGGTTTTTAGGGTTTACTTTGTTTCTTTCAAAGCCTATTTAAAGGCTTATTTTTCAATAATAATACAACTTTGATTTGATTAAGAAAATACTTGTGAGATTAATTATCTCTTTGTTCTTTGAGAACACCTAAAACACCACTAGAGAATTGGTTGTTTTGGCTTGACTTATCAATAGGTTTTCCATCCCCTATTGTGGCGTCTACATTATACCAAGGTTTCTAACCACAGGTTGGTTAGGGATTGAGGTCCATTCCATTAGAACTTGAACTTAATTAAAGATCCGGGATAATATAATACGGGTTTAGGAGCAGGTCATCCTAGGTTCGTATCATTTGGTATCAGAGCTAAATTTTGTTCAGGTTTGATCTATCTTTATTTGATTTATTTGTTTTTGTGTTATTCTGCAATTTTAGCATTAGGTTAAGGTTGCTTCTATCACCATACACGTTCTGCATCTTAAAAATAAAAAATAAAAAAATAAAAAAATTCATTCCTAGTTGAATTAGGATTTCCTAGTTTTATCGTATTTTTGTTTCCTAGTTTGTTGGTTGTTCTTCATCATTGTTCTTGTTGATTTTGGTTTTATTGATTTTTCTTTGCTGTTTTAGTCTTAAATATTTGCATTCATATAAAAAAGAAGAAAAAAAAAAGAGTTTGCGGCAACATTTAAAAAAAAAAAAAAAAAAACTACACATTTGTGTTTATTTGGAGGTCACGGGTTTGGTGTTTGTTTTGGAGTTGGAATTGCAATTTTGGTAATTATTCTTGCTACTGCAGTTGTTTATGTTCTGTGAGTGAAACAAAAAAAAAAAAAAAGAGTAAAGTCGAATAAAAAAAAAAAAAAAAGAAAAGAAAAATATTTCGGTTTGTTGGAGTTTGATTTGTTTGCTGGAAATCTGTTGGAGCTGCTGGTTTTTTGCTTATTTATTCAATATTTGAGTTGCTGGAAAATTATTTTTGCTGCTGGATATTTGGATTTTGGGTGCTTAAATTATTTGGATTAAAATTGGTTAAAGGAATTGATACAAAACTCGAATTACAAAGAACAACAACCAACAACTTTTCTATATTTTTGTTCTCTTTGATTCTTGTTCGTATTTGAATTTCTTTTTCTGGAATTTAATTCTTGAACTCATAATCTACTACCATCTGGTGCAGTTTTCAAAAATTCCAACGTTTTCCCATTATTTTGTGTTTTCTTGTCTAGAAAGCCGAAAAATTAGGATTTGTTGGATTCTTTCGGTATTGCCTACTTTTTGCTACTGCTTTGTTGATAAGTTTAATTAAAACATACTAGTGATCTAATTGCTGTTTTGTGGGTGTTTTAATTAGAACTTTGAGATAATTCATTGAGTGGAAAAAGGCAAGAGTGTGTGAGCTTAAAAGAGGGTAAAAGCCGAAACTAGTGTGCAAACACGAGTGTCGAGACCTTGTTTGAGTGAAACACGTGAGGGAGTGAATATTGTGAGGATTTATTTTCTTTTTGCAGTATTTTACTAACATGGCAGATTCTAGAATAAGAAGAGGGGATCCACTCTTGAGGATCAATGAGGAAGAGTCCGTAGCATTCCATGGCGATGACCGAGCTACCGGGAGTGGAGACCAAGTGGACATGAGAGCTGTTTTGGAGTCAATACAGAGGGTTAGTGCTCAAGTTGAGCATGTGAACCAAAGAATGGGAAGACTAGAAGCCTCACAAGGAATGCCAAATACAAGAAATAGGCAAGAATTCCATGGAGGACGAGGCCGAGGACGAGGAGGTAGCGAGAGACCAAGAGAGGAATTTGATGAGTAGTCATTCGGTGGAGACTTTGAGGAAGGTATGGATGAAACTTTTGCTGTCCAAGATAGAGCTGACCATGGAAGATATAGGAGGGAAGAAACAGATGACAATCGTAGCAATATCAAGATCAACATCCCACCATTCATGGGAAAAAGTGACCCCGAAGCATATTTGGAGTGGGAAGAAAAGATGGAGATGATATTTGACCGCCATAATTATTCAGAGGCTAAGAAGGTTAAATTGGCAGCAATGGAGTTTGGCCATTATGCACTCCAATGGTGGACCAATGAGCAAAACACCCGAAGGAGAGTTGGTGATGACTTGATTACTACATGGCGACAAATGAAAGGAGCCATGCGGAAGCGATTCGTACCATCACACTATCATAGGTTGCTGCATCAAAGACTTCAATCTTTATCTCAAGGAACTAGGTCCGTGGAGGATTATTACAAGGAGATGGAGATGCTTATGATGAGATTGAACTTGAATGAAGATAGGGAAGCAACCATGGCAAGGTTTCTTGGTGGTTTGAATCGTGAAATAGCCAATCAACTAGAATTGCAACAATATGTGGAATTGGAGGAGATGTTGCATGTGGCTATTAAATTAGAGCATCAATTCAAGAGGAGGGGTGTAAGATCATGGTTTGGAGGTGTTTCCAACAGTGGAAGGTCCAATTCTAGTGGCTGGAGGAACAATCCCATCTATGAAAGCAAGCCAAAGCCGAAAGTCAAAGAAGATTGTTCAAATTGGCCAAGGAAGGAGACTAGAACCGAATCTGTCCAAGCACCAAAGAATGAGGTAAAATTAGATCCTAAACCTTCTAGAACTCATGATGTTGTGTGTTTTAAGTGCCAGGGACAAGGACACATTGCTAGCCAATGCCCGAATAGAAGAATCATGGTGTTAAAGGGCAATGATGAGCTAGAATCGAAAAGTGAAGAAAGTGAGGATGAAGCCAAGCAAGAGGAGGAGGACTTGGAGGATGAACCCGAAACCTTGCAAGCATCCAATGCTGAATTAAACTTGCTTTCTAGGAGAGTACTTGCTGCATACAAAGATGAGGATGAAATTCAAAGAGAGAACATCTTCCACACCCGATGTGAAATTCAAGGTAAGATTTGTAGTATGATTATTGATAGTGGAAGTTGTACAAATGTAATTAGTAACATTGTAATTGATAAATTAGGCTTAATAACTATTAAACATCCAGAACCTTATAGATTACAATGGCTTAATGATGGTGGTGAAATAAAAGTGAATAAACAAGCCAAAGTAAAATTTAATATAGGTAGATATGAGGATGTAGTTTTATGTGATATTGTACCCATGATTACTGGACATATACTATTAGGTAGGCCATGGCAATTTGATAAAGATGCTACTCATTTTGGTCGAGAAAATAGTATTGTTTTCAGGTTCAACGGGAAGAAGGTCAAGCTGGAACCATTATCTCCTAAAGAGGTTTACAAAGACCAATTACAAATGCAACAAAGGAGAGAAGCCGAAAAACTCAAGGAAAAAGCAAGTATGGCACCAACGGCTTCACCAACCTTTCAAGAGGGTAAGAATGAGGTTGCTGATCAAGGTAAGGTTTCTAAGGCTCATATTGAGTGGAAAGATCAAGGGAAAGCCGAAAGAGAGGAGAAAGGAAGTGGCAAACCTGCGAGCTTGGAGAAGGAAGAGAAATCCGAAGTTTTGCGCCAATCCAAGGGAAAAAAAGAAAAAGAGAGAAAGGAAAGGTTAAGTAGCAATTTTTATTTGAGTTTAGGGGATATTAATAAGGTTATTGAGTGTAAGAAACCTTTGCTGGTCATGATTTATAAATAAAATTATTTTAATGATCAAACTAACATTGAAGAACTTGAATTGCCAAGTTCAATGATTTCTCTTTTGAAGGAATTTGGAGATGTCTTCCCAAATGAAATTCCAAGTGGACTACCATCCAATCAAGAGGGAAAATGTGAGCTTGCTGTCCAAGGTAAGTCTTCTAATACTCAGGTTGTGTGGAAAAATTTTAATAAAACCAAGAGTGAGAAATTTGGTGCAAAAGCCGAGAGTGAGGAAGGTGAGATGGCCGTGAGTGAGAAAGGAAAAGGAAGACAAGAACGGAAAAATATAAATTTTTATCTTAGCTTTGGTGATGTTAATAAAGCAATTATGAATAAGAAATCATTGCTGACCATGAATTTTAAAGATACTTATTTAAAGATGTCTTTATTGCATAGAACTTTATCTGCATTGTTGAGAGCTGTACTTAGTGGAAATTTGAAAATTTGGGAAATATTGTTTTCTAACTTTAAAAAGTGTAATTTTTACCATAATGAGCATGTATTTCTAGATTTTGTTGTAATAGTGTTTGACCCAGGAGAATTGGTTTGGTTGCACTTACGAAAGGAAGGGTTTCCTAAACAAAGAAAGTCAAAACTCATGCTGCCTATGGATGGACTTTTTCAAGTTTTTGAGCCAAATAACAAGAATGCCTACAAGCTTGATTTACCAGGTGAGTATACCATGAGTGCTGCATTTAATGTTGCTGATTTAACTCCCTTTGCTGCAGGTGATAATCTTGATTTGAGGACAAATCCTTTTCAAGAGGAGGGGAATGATGTGATTCCACCCGAGCCTGCTCAACCGATAACCCGTTGGGGTGCTGACTCGACACAGATGAAGATTAGGCCAATCACAAGAGCTCAAATTAAGAGACTTAAGGACAACCTGGGAGTATTTATACAAGGGGTAATCAATCTCAATTGAGCTTGTCCATACATGAAGATACAAAGCCTATTCTTAGCATCCAAGTGGTGGAAGCGGATACGAACCCAGGTGACTGTTTTGGTACATTTTTGGAGTCCGAGAAGCATGAAATGGTTCCAATGCTTTATGGGTTCAATACATATGCCTAAGAGGTCATGGAATCAAGTTAAAGTAGCCTCAAATGCAATCAAAAAGGGCTTGTACGAACAACTTCAACAATTTGGCCGAATTTGCTGTATTGCTTGCTGGCTTTACTGTATTTTACTGTATTAGCCTTTTCTTATTTTTCTAAGCATGGGCAACGTGTGGGCCTTCATATTCAGTTTATTTGGCATCCTACAAAGCATCTAGAAGCTGATTTGGAGCTCAATTTGGTCAAAGATTGGTCAAAGTCAACTTAGTCAAAAAGCTAGTATTATAGTTTCTTAATTTGATTCTACTTTTTGTTTTAGGAAATTACCATTACTTTTTAGTTTTTATTTATTTATTTTCTGGAAAAATAAGTTTAGGAAAGTTATTATTTTATTATTTTCATTGTAAATTAATTAATTCCTAATTCAAAATAAAGGAATTAATTAATCCAAATTAGATTAGGAAATGAGTGAGAATTTCGGCCACCATAGAACTCTTTATTTTGTGGCCTGTTTTACCTAGGGTTTTTAGGGTTTACTTTGTTTCTTTCAAAGCCTATTTAAAGGCTTATTTTTCAATAATAATACAACTTTAATTTGATTAAGAAAATACTTGTGAGATTAATTATCTCTTTGTTCTTTGAGAACACCTAAAACACCACTAGAGAATTGGTTGTTTTGGCTTGACTTATCAATAGGTTTTCCATCCCCTATTGTGGCGTCTACATTATACCAAGGTTTCTAACCACAGGTTGGTTAGGGGTTGAGGTCCATTTCATTAGAACTTGAACTTAATTAAAGATTCGGGCTAATATAATACGGGTTTAGGAGCAGGTCATCCTAGGTTCGTATCATATGTGGAGAGAATATGTGAAAGGTGCTTGAAATGCTGAAAATCCAAGTCCAACTTGTTGCCGCACAGTTTGTACCTCCCATTGTAGATTCCTTGTTTTCCTTGGGTAGATTTGTCGATGGATTTTGTTCTTGGTTTACCTTGATCTAAAACAGATAAGGATTCAATTTTTGTTATTGTGGATAGATTTTCTAAAATGGAACATTTTATTGCATGTAGTAAAACTGATGATACATCTAATGTTGCTAACTTATTTCTTAAGGAAATTGTGAGGTTGCATGGTATGCTTAGAACTATTGTTTCGGACAGGGATGCTAAGTTCTTAAGTTATTTATGGAAAACTTTGTGGGCTAAGTTAGGAACTAAACTTCTATTTTCAACTACTTGTCATCCACAAACTGGTAGGTGATACGAACCTAGGATGGCCTGCTCCTAAACCCGTATTATATTAGCCCGGATCTAATTATGTTCAAGTTCTAATGGTGACCTTAACCCCTAACCAACCTGTGATTAGAAACCTTGGTATATAATGAAGACGCCATAATAAGTGATGGAAAGCCTATTGATAAGTCAAACTAAAACACTCATTCACTAATGGTGTTTTAGGTGTTCAAAAAAACAAAGAGAATTCAATCTCACAAATAATTTTCTGTATGAATAATGTACTGATTACTATTGATAAAACAAGCCTTTAAATATGCTGGAAAAGTCACATAATAAACCCTAGAAGACATAAGGAAAACCGGCCATACAATAACCTTTTCCTAAAGTGGCCGAATTTCCTACTTTCCTAAATCTAAATTCTAATTAATTAATTTCTTTATTTTGGATTGGGAAATAATTAATTTACAATGAAATTAATAAAATAAGAACTTTCCTAAACTTATTTTTCCAGCAAATAAATAAATAAAAACAAAAAAATAATGGTAATTTCCTAAAACAAAAAGTAGAATCAAATTAGAAAACTAAAATACTAGCTTTTTGACTAAGTTGACTTTGACCATCCTTGACCAATTTGAGCTCCAAATCAACTTCAATATGATTTTTAGGATGCCAAATAAGCTAACCATGAGGTCCCACACGTTGCCCTTGCTTGGAAGAAAGAGAAAAACCAACTCAGCAAAATACAGTAAAGCCAACCCAAAATACAGTAAAAACAGGCCAAATTTGAAGTCGTCCGTACAACTGTCCATATTTGCACTAAAATCGCTACCCGGGTCCGTATCGGCTTCCACCACTTGGATGCTTAGAATAGGCTTTGTATCTTCTAGTATGGACAAGCTGTGTTGAGAATTGATTACCCCCTGTATAAATGCTCCTAGGTTGTCCTTAAATCTCTTAATTTGAGCTCTTGGGATTGGCCCGGTCTTTATCCGTGTCGGGTCAGCACTCCAGCGGGTTATCGGTTGAGCACGCTCGAGTGGAATCACATCAGTGGGCAAACTGAAGTAGTAAATAGAACGTTGTCTGCACTGTTACGAGCTTTAATTGGTAGAAATTTAAGAACATGGGAAGATTGTTTGCCACATGTTGAGTTTGCTTATAATGGATCTTTACATTCAACTATTAAATATACTCCATTACATTTAAATACTAAATATACTCCATTACATTCAAATACTAAATATACTTTATTTAAGATTGTTTATGATTTTATTCCTTTAACTCCATTAGATTTAACGCGTTTACCTTTAAATGAACGTATTAATCTAGATGGAGAGCAAAAAACTAATTTTCTGAATTTGATTCATAAAAGGACCAAGGCAAATATTGAGAGGAGGACCTAGCAATATGCAAGGAATGCAAATCAAGGCCGAAAACAGGTTGTTTTTTAGCCTAAAGATTGGGTTTGGTTGCACTTAAGGAAGGAAAAGTTTCCCGAGCAAAGAAAGTCCATGCTTATGTCACGTGGAGATGGACCTTTTCAAGCTTTGGAGTAGATTAATCAGAATACTTACAAACTTGACTTACAAGGTGAGCATAATGTTGTGCTACATTTAATGTTGCTGATTTATCTCCTTTTGCTGCACATGATGATTTTGATATGAGGGCAAATCACAACCAACAACCCATTGAATGCAGATCCGATATAGTTGAAGACTGAGCCAATCACTAGGGCTCACACCAACAGATTTAAGGACAACCTGGCAGTCTTCATCCAAGGTATAATCAATTCTCAAAAGGGCTTGTTCATATCAGAAGATTCAGAGCCTGTTTTAAGCATCCAAGTGGTGGAGGTCGATATGGATCCAGGTAGCTGTTTTAGTGCATTTTTGGACTCTAGACAGCGACGAATGGATACAACACTTCATGAATTCAATGAATATCATGAAGAGGTCATGGAATCAAGACAAGGTAGAATCAAAAGAATCTAAATTTGTGGTTTGCACATAGATGGAGTTTTTGGCCCAAAATACTATTTTTTTTGCTGACTTTACTGTATTTTGTTGACTTGGCATTTTCTCTTTGTTCCAATCAAAGGAAACATATGGAAATCATAAATAATCCTATTTGGCATCCTGCAGGGCATATGGAAGCTGATTTTGAGTCTTTACAAGCTGGAAATTAGTCAAAGATACCTTAGTGGTCAAACTAGTCAACTAGTTTCCTAATTTGAGTTTAGCTTTTTGTTTTAGGAAATTAGTCTGCTATTTGGTTTTGATTTATTTATTTACTGGAAAAATCAACTCAGGAAATTTATTATTTTATTATTTCAATTGTAAACCAATTAATTCATAATTCAAAATAAAGGAATTAATTAATCAAAATTAGATTACGAAAGGTATGGAATTTCAGCCACATTAGGAATGTGTCAATGCATGGCCGGTTTTCTCTTAGCTTTTTAGGATTTCTTTCTTTCTAAATATAGCCTGTTTAAGGTTTATTTTTTAGCAAGAACATACCTTTAACGATATTCAGAAAATTAATTGTGAGATAGAATTCTCGTAGTTCTCTTTGAACGCCTAAAACACCATTAGTTTTGACTTATCAATAGGGCTTCCATAACCTAATATGGCATCTTCATTATACCAAGATTTCTAGTCATAGGTTGGTTAGGGGTTAAGGTTTTTCCATAATAACTTGAACTTAATTGAGATACGGGCTAATATAATACAGGTTTAGGGACGAGTCGACCTAGGTTTGTATCACATTGAAGTCTATATGGTTCGAGATGTTTGATTTTGTTAAATCTAATTTCTCCAGCACAACATTACTAATAACATTGGCATAACTTCCACTATCAATAATCATACTATAAATGTTACCTTGAATGTCACATCAAGTATGGAAGATATTTTCCCTTTGCACTTGATCTCTATCCATGTGCACGGTCAATACTCTTCTTGCAATCAGCCATTGAAGCCATGTTCTTCCTTTTTGAAGTCTCCTTCATCATGCTCGGTTTCAAATTCAGCTTCATCAATATTGGACTCCAACTTTCCATTGTCCTTCAGCACCATAATTCTTCAATTTGGACATTGGTTGGCAATATGTCCTCGGCCTTGAGACTTAAAACACATAATATCACGAGTTCTAAATTGTCTTTCCTTGGCTGATTAGTGCTTCCTTCCTCCAATTTTGGTTTTGGTTTTGATTCAGAGGTGGGATTGCTTCTCCACATACTTAAACTTAACCTCCTGCTGTTTGAAACACCTTCAAACGTGAGCTACTATCCCTCCTCTTGAGTTAGTTCTCAATTTTGATGGCCACATGTAGCATCTCTTCCAACTCCACATATTGTTGTAATTCCATTTGGTTAACAATATTTTGATTTAATCCTCCCAAAAACCACACCATTGTTGGCTCATGATCTTCATTCATGCTCAACCTCATCATGAGCATCTCCATATCCTTGTAGTAGTCCTCCACCGACCTACTTCCTAGAGATAACGATTGTAGTCTTTAATGCAACGTCCTATGATAATGGCTCAGTACAAATTTCTTCCTCATGGTTCCTTTCATTTGTTGCAAAGTGGTTATTAGCACATCACCAACTCTTCTTCAGGTGTTTTGCTCATTATTCCACCACTGTAATGCATAATGCCTAAATTCCAAAGTGGCGAACTTAAGCTTTTTAGCCTTCAAATAGTTATGACAATCGAAGATCATCTCCATCCATTCTTCCCTTTCTAAGTAAGCCTCCGGATCACTCTTTCCCAAAAATAGTGGTATGTTGTCCTTAATATTTTCAATGTTATCATCTTCATTTCGGGCTTCCCTTCCACGGTTTTGTCTTCTTTAGAGTGCAAAAATATCTTCGAACTCCTCCTTATGGTTATCTCAAAAATCACTTCCTCCAACTTCTTCCCTATAATGTTCACGACCTCCTCGACCTTGACCATGGTCTCCATGTGGTTCATGCTTTGGGTTCTGTCCTCTTTCGGAATTTTCAAATCTATCCATTCTTTCATCTAGTTTATCAAAGCGAGCATTCATCCTTTGCAACATATCGGTAGGTTTGGCTACACTCCCTGATGCTCTTGACTCTCCTTTGAATCCCACAAAATTATCTCCAAATTCGCTTAAGGAATCATCTCCTCTTCTTAATCTTGATTTTATAATGTTAGAGAAAATAATACAAAGAAAACCTAACCAAATTCACTCCCTTACGTGTATCACTCACACAAGGTTTTGTCGCTCGTGTTTTCACACTAGTTTTGGCTTTTGACCCTCATTTAAGCTCACACTCTCTTGTCTTTTTCTACTCATAAAAATATCTCAAAGTTCTTTTTAAAATACACTTAAATGGAAACTAGATCACAAGTATGTTCTAATTAAACTTATCAATAAAACAGCAACAAAGCAAGCAAATTTTGAATGAATTTTTAACATTAAATTCTCGACTTCCTAACTAAAAACAAGTAAAAATAATAATGCAATTTTTGGAACCAATAAGGAATAGATAAGAATAGTAAAAAATCATAAATTCAAGGATAAAATTTAGAAAAAGGATTCAAATAACGAACAAGAAACAATTCGAACAAAATATGGAATAGTTGTTGGTTGTAGTTCTCGTAGTTTAAGTCTAAGTCTCAAATTCTTAAACCTATCTTAATCTAATTAATTTAGTACACAATATTCTAATATCTAGGAATAATATTGAATAAACAAACAGCAACTCCAACAATTCTCAATCGAATTTCCCAAAGCCAAACTAACTCGATGTTTTTTTTATCCTTCAAAACCCGGCTTTTTCTTTTAGCGCCAAAACTTTTTTTTTTAAACTTCGGCATTTCCTTTTTTTTTTTTTTATCAATACCAGAATAACATCAACACAAAATCCAGCACCATACAACTTGACAAACCTGATCCAAACTTCCAAGTAAAAACAAATTGTAAAAAATTTAGGTCTATGCAATATGTTCTCAAAATTCTCTTCTTTTCTTTTTCTATTTAAATATATGAATGCAACTAACTAAGATAAAAATAGCAAGGAAAAGTCAACAATAAATCAAATTACTAAGAACTATTATGCAAAACACCCAACAAATTAGAAAGCAAAAATTTAGCTAATAAAAGGAATCAAATTCGGCTATGAAGAATTTTTTTTTTTTTTTGGTTGAATGTGTATGAATAAGAAACTACCTTAACCTAATGTGAAAATTGCAGGAGAACACAAAAAAAATAATAATAAATAAGATAGATCAAACGTGAACAAAATTAGGCTTTAACACTAAATGATACGAACCTAGATCGACTCACTCCTAAACCTGTATTAAATTAGCCCGGATTGAAATAAAGTTCAGATTCTAGTGGTCACCTTGACCTCTAATCAACTTGTGATTAGAAACCTTAGTATATGATGAAGACGCCACAATAGATGATGGATATCCTATTGATAACTTAAACTAAAACACTCGATCTTTATTCGAAGTTTTAGGTGTTTAAAGAGAACAAAAAGAATTCTTCTCACAAATAATTTTTGAATAATAATCTAAGTTGCCATTCTAGTGAAAAATAAGCCCTTAAATAGGCTAAAATTACTGTATTTTGCTGAGTTGGCTTTTTCTCTTCCCTTCAAGCAAGGGCAACGTGTGGGACTTCATGATCAGCCTATTCTGCATCCTACAAAGCATATGGAACCTGATTTGGAGCCTAAATTGGTCAAAGATTGGTCAAAGTCAACTTTGTCAAAAAGATAATATTTTAGTTTTCTAATTTGGTTTCTACTTTTTGTTTTAGAAAGTTACCTTTAATTTTTTGTTTTTATTTATTTATTTGCTGGAAAAATAAGTTTAGGAAAGTTATTATTTTATCATTTTTATTGTAAATTAATTAATTCTTAATTCAAATAAAGGAATTAATTAATCCATATTGGCGTAAGAAGGTTATGACCAAGAGCAAGCTAGCTTGAAGTGTTAGTAACAAGCAAGCTTTTGGTGATGCTCTTGGGAATGGTTGTGTGTGAGTTGTGTTTTTAGATTTTGGTAATGGTGTTTTCTAGTTTTTAGGGTTCCTAGAGTGTTCTAAGATGTTGAAAAAGAGAGAAGGAGAAGGGGACCACATTGGTTTTTGAAAATGAGGCTTGGATGTGTAGCCATCTCATTCATTTAACAATATAAGCTTGGTTTGAACTAAGTTCCTATTGTTTAACTAGTTTGGGTAAACAACCAAACTAGCTTCACCTACTTAGTTCCCCTTTGTATCTGCTTATGAAACTTGGTTTGAAGCATCCTTGGTCATCAATAAATATTGTTCCAAGAGCTAGAGAAGTTCTGGAACCGGATCATGGGCCAAACGGCTCCAAAACTGACCCATACTCTGCATACTGGCCCATCAGATACAGAAAACTATTTGGAATAGAAAATGGACTTCCTCATATCATTTTAACCTGAAATTTGAACCATAGTCTTCTATATATGTCTGTAGACATCCCTCAAAATTTCGGCCTAAACCTATTTTTTTATGCTAAGATAGAACACAAAAAGTGGACCTATGTTGCTGGAAATTATGAATTCAGCACCATAGGCATTTCAAGCATAATGTTCCTACTCTTTTGTTCATAGTTTTGCCTATGCTTTTGTATAAATAACTTTGGCACAAAACATCATCAAAATATACCTTTCATCAATTAAAAACATACAAGAAAATATAAACTCATAAAAGGAAAGAAGGTGATACCAACGTGTGCATGCTAGTCGGCTGAGACATTGAGTCATTGCCACACTTCAACACTCCTCCTTGGCTATTTTGTCTGAGACATTGAGAAGTCCTCTCAACATCTCAAATCTCTTCTTTCCCAATGGTTTGGTGAATATATCCACCAAATTCTCCTCGGAACTCACATACTCCAAGTTCATTTCACCGCTTGCTTCAAATTCCCTTAAGGAATGATACTTGACTGGTATGTACTTGGTCCTCCCATGTTGGACTGGATTATGTACAATTACTATTTCTGAAGTTTTGTCACACAATATCACCATGGCTTCCTCTTGCTTCAAGCTCAAGTCCTCCTACAATTTCCTAAGCCAAACACCTTGATTAGCATAATTTAAGCAAGCAATATATTCGACTTCCGCGGTGCTTTGTGCAGCCATTTGTTGCTTCTTGGAATTCCATGAGAAAGGACCATCTCCAAGAGTATAGATGTAGCCCAATGTGCTCTTGCTATCATCCAAAGAACTAGCTCAATCACTATCACTATAACCAAGCAAAGCTGCATTCATGCCATCCTTATACCACACACCAAAATCACTTGTCCCTTTCAAATATCTTAGGATTCTTTTTGCACAAGAAAGATGATTTTGTGATGGACTATGCATAAATCTTGACAAAATAGCCACACTAACCATAATATCCGGTCTAGTAAGCATGTATATAATAGGCTAACAATTAAACTTCTATAGATGGAAGGATTTACCTTTGGAGAATTATCATCCTTCACCAACTTGGTGCCTTCATTCATAGGTGTGGCAACACTATTACAATCCTCCATGTCAAACTTTTTGAGCAACTCCTTCACATAGCTTCCTTAAGATATGAAGATGCCCTTGGATTATTGGACAACTTCAATTCCAAGAAAGTATTTCATCTCTCCAAGGCTAGACATCTCAAAGTTCAATTCTAGCTTACTTTTGAAATTGATCACTTCTTTCTCATTACCACCGGTCACTAGGAGATCATCAACATAAAGAGGCACCAACACCATGCAACCATGAGTCCTAATATATAATGTAGGTTCATTAGGACTCCTCCCAAATAATGAACTCCTTCTAAATCCATGCTTTGTCGAAAAACCATCTATCTTGGCATACCATACCCTAGGAGCTTGTTAAGGCCGTACAAGGCCTTGAGTAGCTTGTACACTTTCACTTTACTTCCTTTCTTCACAAAACCTTTGGGTTGCATAACATAGACCTCCTCCTTCAATACTCCATTCAAGAAGGCCGACTTCACATCAAGATGATATACTTTCCAAGACTTTTGTGCCGAAATTGCAAAGCGAAGTCTTATGGTTTCCATCCTTGCAATCGGTGCAAAAGTCTCTCCCTAATTCACATCGATGCATATCCTTTGAAAACAAGCCTTACCTTGTGCTTGTTGATGGACCCATCCGGATTGCACTTGGTCTTACAGATCCACTTCACCCCAATAGCATTCTTTCCCTTTGGTTTCGTTACCAAGCTCCAAGTGTCATTCTTGTTTATCACATCGATTTCATCTTGCATGGCTTGTCTCCACTCGTTTCTTACCATAGCTTCTTGTACATTGATTGAATCACTCAGTGCTATATTACACCTTTCATAAATCTCAGTAAAAGGTCTTGTGCCTCTCACACCATCACCAATCTCCAAATCAGCCCCTATGGAGATTTCTAGCTCATTCTCATCATCACGGGCAGCACCTTCATCATTTCCTTGTTCTTCATCCTTATCATGAGCTTCAAGCCGATTGTCTTCATCCATACTAGTCAACTCCTCCTTACTACAAACCCATTTAGCTTCCTCATTAACTTTCACATCTTTACTAATCACAAGTTTCTTGGTTTCCAAGTTGTACACCCTATATCCCTTGGTCACATCACTATAGCCAACCAAGACACCAACTTGTGACCTTTCATCGGGCTTTTCTCTCTTCTCTTGTGGTATTAGAATGTAACAAATGATTCCAAATACCCTTAGATGGTCAAGATAAGACTTATTTCCAAACCAAAGCTCAAATGGGGTTTTACTCCTCAAAGACTTGGAGTAAAGCCTATTTTGGATGTAGATGGATGTATTAACTTCTTCAGTCCAAAACTTCTTTGGCAACCCACTTTCAAACAACAAACATCTAGCCATCTCCATGATGGTACAATTCTTCCTTTCACATATACTATTTTGTTGTGGTGTGTATGGTGTAGTGAATTGATGAACTATACCATGATCCTTACAAAATTGTTTGAAACCCTCACTTATGTATTCCCCACCATTATCCGTCCTTAAAACCTTTATAGTGCAACTGGATTGATTTTGCACTAACTTCATAAATTCTATAAACTTCTCCAAAGCTTATGACTTTCTTTCAAGGAAATACACCCAACACATTCTTGAGTAATCATCAATAAAAGTTATGAAATACTTGCTGCCATTTAAGGATGGAACACTCATAGGACCACAAATATCCGAATGTATAAGTCCTAGCTTCTCCTTTGATCTCCAAGAACAAGATTGAAATGCTAGCCTAGTATACTTTCCTTTTTGACATACTTCACACACATGTTTTTGCTTCTCCACCAATGGCATGTCTCTGTGTGCCTACCAATGACTTAAAGCTAGCATGGCCTAGTCTTTTATGCCAAAGTTGAGAGGTGTTCTCAACTTTGGTGTTTAATGCAACCGATGCACCATTTTCATCCATATTCAACCTAGAATTCTTGTTCTAAATTCCAACACACATTAATTCATTTCCATGAGTATCAACTATAGTGCATGTCATGTTTGAGAAGTGTAATGCATAATTATTCTCAAGCATTTGACCTACACTAAGCAAGTTCTCACATAAAGAAGGTACATAGAGAACATCATGGATAGTTTTGATACCTTTGATGGTGTGTATCACCACATCTCCTTTGCCTTTCACTTCCATTAAGGCTCCATTTCCAATTTTAACTTTGTTGTGGCTGCTCCTATCCAAGTTTGTGAATCACTCATGCTTGTGAAGCATATGGTGTGTTGCTCCACTATCAATGATCCACCTTTCGTTATTCTTGATGCTACTAAAACAAGTAGCAACAAACAACTCTTCAGATTCACTATCACTTGCATTATCTTTAGCAACATTTGCTTGTTTCTTGTCCTTCTTATTAGCCTTGCATACTCTCTCCACATGACCCTTTTGTTGGCATTTATGACAAAATGCATCCGGCCTCCACCAACACCTTCTTGGATGATGACCTTTCTTCTTGCAATGGTGACAAGGTTCCTAGGACTTCCTCTCGGGTTTGCTAGTTTCACCTTTCTCTTTTACAATTTTTGGCTTGTTCTTCTTTTGATTTCGTATCTTTTGATGTTTTTTAGACATAAATGTAGCTTCCATTGATTCTTCATGTTTAATCCTCCTCCTTTGCTCCGTAGCTTGCAAGGCATTCACTAACTTGGTCAAGAAAATTTCATTTAGGTTCCCTGACTCCTCTAATGAAGATAACCAACACCTTCTCCACAATCCATTGGTCACTTAATCTTTCACCTAGCACCCTAACTTGATTCACCACATTAAGAAACCTTATGGTGAACTCCTTAACCGTTTCTTTATATTTCATCTTGATAGTCTCAAACTCCCTCCTTAGGTTAAGGATTTGCATTTTCCTTGTCCTTGCACTCCCTTGGAACTCATCTTGAAGTTTGTCCCAAGATTCCTTAGCACTCTCACATGCCATTATCTTTGTAAAAATTGTGTCATTAATACAAGAATTAATGGCAGTGAGAGTCTTGAAACCTTTAGCCAATTCCTCCTCATGGTGCTTGATTTGGTTAACCGTTGCTCCTTGTCTCAAAGGATCGGGTTATTGGGGATTTATGGTGACCTCTCAAAGACCATAACTCTTCAAGTAGGCTTGCATCTTGATACTCCAATTGTTGTAGTTCTCCCCATTGAAGATAAGAGGAGAAGGAGTTGAAAAACTTGAAGAAGCCATGTCAATGTTACTCTTGGGTATGAAGGAATATGAAAATATATTTGTACTTTTACGTGTCTCTTCACTCTCAAGGAATGAACCAGCCCAAAAACCTCATAATCTCATAAAAATATTCCTTGCTTTGATACCACTTTGTTGGGGTAAGAAGGTTATGACCAAGAGCAAGCTAGTTTGAAGTGTTAGCAACAAGCAAGCTTTTGGTGATGCTCTTGGGAATGGTTGTGTGTGAGTTGTGTTTTTAGGTTTTGGTAATGGTATTTTCTGGTTTTTAGGGTTCCTAGAGTGTCCTAAGATGTTGAAGAAGAGAGAAAGAGAAGGGGATCATGTTGGTTTTTGAAAATGAGGCTTGGATGTGTAGCCATCTCATTCATTTAACATTATAAGCTTGAAATTACAACTAGTTCACACATGCCAAGCATATGAGCTTACAAAATGAGTAAAGCATTTGAAATTGAAAAAGTAAAATGGCCAACACCTAAATTTTTATAACAAAAGAGATAAAACCCAGCTGCATATGAAACTTGGTTTGAAGCATCCTTGGTCATCAATAAATATTGTTCTAAGAACTAGGAAGGTTCTGGAACCAGATCATAGGCCAAACAGCTCCAAAACTGACCCATACTCTGCATACTGGGCCCATCAGATACAGCAACCTATTTGGAATAGAAAATGGACTTCCCCATGTAATTTTAACTTAAAATTTGGACCATAGTCTTTTACATATATCTGTAGACATCCCTCAAACTTTTAGCCTAAACCTTTTTTTCTAGCCTGAGATATAACACAAACAGTGGACCTATGTTGCTGAAAACTATGAATTCAGCACCATAGGCATTTCAACCATAATATTCCTACTCTTTTGTGCATAGTTTTGCCTATGCTTTTGTATGAATACCTTAGGCACAAAATATCATCAAAATACACCTTGCATCAATTAAAAACATTCAAAAAAATATAAACTCATAAGAGGAAAGAAGGTGATACCAAGGTGTGCATGCTAGCAGGGCAGTGCATGCACCATCAAGTGGCAAAATTGCCACACTTCAACAATCCAAATTAGTTTAAGAAAGGAGAGAGAAAATTCGGTCATGCTTAGTTTCCTAATCCTATTGGCCAGTTTTTCCTTTAGCTTTGAGGGTTTCGTTTTGTTTTCTTTTAGCCTATAAAAGGGCTTGTTTTTTAGGAAGAGCACACCACTAATAATATTGAGAATTTATTTTGTGAGATTGAATTTCTCTTTGTTCTTTTGAACACCTTAAACACCATTAATGAATGAGTGTTTTACTTTGACTTATCAATTAGCCTTCCATCACTTATTGTGGCATCTTCATTATATACCAGGGTTTATAATTATAGGTTGGTTAGGGGTCAAGGTGACCATTAGAACTTGAACATAATTAGATCCAGGCTAATATAACACGGGTTTAGGTGCAGGTCGTCCTAGGTTTCGTATCATTTGGTATCAGAGCCAAATTTTGTTCAGGTATGATCTATCTTTATTTGCTTTATTTGTTTTTGTGTTCATCTACAATTTAGCATTAGGTTAAGGTTGCTTCTATCATCATACACATTCTGCATATTTAAAAAAAAAAAAATACTCATTCCTAGTTAAATTAGGTTCTTCCTTTTACCGTATTTTTTCGTCCTAGTTTGTTGGTTGTTTTTCATCATTGTTCTTGTTATTTTGGTTATTATTGATTTTTTTTTGCTATCTTAGTCTTAAATATTTGCATTCGTATATTCAAAAAAAAAAAAAAAAGAGAGTGGTTTGCAGAATTAAAAAAAAAAATGCACATTTGTATTTTGTTTTGGGGATCATGTGTTTGGTGATTATTTGGTTTTTGGAATTGTAATTTTGGTATTGATTCTTGCTACTATAGTTGTCAAATGACAGTGAAATGCTTCAAAGTGAAGCAACTAGTGATGTGAATGCAATGTTATCACCATGGTCTAATGAGTGCTTGGCGTTTACCTCTGCCACATTGCTTGTCTAATGTTGAATGCAATGTTACATGCTTCATTAGTTAAATGTAAGGCCATTTAAGGTTGCAATGTCAATAAAATATTTCAGGTTCAAGCTTCTTAAGCATATTAAGTAGCTCTCTTAGGCATGACCAAAAATAGATTTTAAGCTTAAATACAAGTCATTTGGTGTTCTTGAAACCTACCTAAATACTCCAACCAAAACAAGTTTACAAAAACCTAAAATAAGTATGAAAAAAGCATGAAAATGTCTCCATTAGCTTGGATACACTTACTTTGGGTTTACATCGAAATATGGCTAACATTACCACAGACCCTAATGCTCCACCTTTGTAATGTTAGGTACTAAATTTTGCACGGTTCTTAGCTTCTCAAATCTCTCTTTTGGTAATGGTTTGGTGAGGATATCATAGGTCAAAGAACACACCAAACTTGTTTACTTGTTCCTTTTGGCTTCTTTTATGCTACAATATTTGACAAGAATATTCTTCATTCTTCAATGTTGAATTGGATTCCTACCTACTACGATTGCTGAAGTGTTATCACAATAGATGATGGTTGGATTCTCCTACTTGCATCCCAAGTCTTCTGGCAATTTCTTTGGCCAAATTGTTTGATCTGATGCCACTGAAGCTAAGATGTATCCTACCTCAATTGTGGATTGAGCAATTGATATTTGCTTGTGTGAGTTCCATGAAAGAATACCTAAATTAAATATGAACAAGTACCTAGAGGTACTCTTCGATCCTCCAAGTTACCTACCAAGTCATTATTGCAAAAACCAATCACATTACAAACATCTCCACATTTGAATGAAACACCATAACTAGTTGTGCCTTTAACATATGGTGAAATCATAAATCTTTAAAGCATACTTATAGCAAACATAATGTTAGGTCTCAATGCACATAAATATGATAAGTTACCAATCACACTTCTATAAAGTAAGCCAAATTATCTTCAAAAAATCATCATCAACTTCAAATATAGCATTTTGCATCATCAGTGTATCGACACGCTTAGCATTGTCCAACTGAAACTTTTCAAGCAAATCTAAGGCATATTTTTCTTAGGATAAGAATATACTTTTGCTAGCTTCCTTCATCTACATGCTAAGAAAATAATGTAAAAATCCAAAGCTGGACATGTCAAACGTATGCTTCATTTTGCTTTTCAACCTCCATATGGCTTGATCATTTTAACCTGTTATGAGTAAATTATCAAAATATTAGGAGACTACCATCTTATCTCTACTTGACCTTGCTTTGATGTAGAGGGTTGGTTCATTCTCACTTTTTACAAACCCTTCGTTCATCAAAAAAATCATCAATTCTATTATACCAAGCTCTTTATGCTTGCTTGGGGCCATATATGCCTTTGTCTAGTTTGTAGACTCCTCTCCATCTTCGACAAAGCCTTTATGTTGTTCTACATAAGGCTTCACTTCCAAATTACCTTTTAGAAAGGCATATTTGACATGTAAATGCTATCTTCCAAGACTTATTTCCTACAAAGACTATAACAAGTTTAATCATTTCATGTCTAGCCATGGGTGCAAATGTTTCACTTTAATCAATGCCATATTATTGTCCATAGCCTTTAACAAATAGTCTAGCTTTGTGCTTGTTCAAGGTTTTATCAGGATTTGGTTTGGTTCAAAAAACCCACTTAACTCTAATTTCATGTCCATCTCTCTGTCTTTTAACTAGACTTCATGTCTTGTTCTTTTCAATCATACTTATTTTCTCATTCATCGCGTTTTGCCATTATTGATGTTGTGCAACCTCATTGAATGTTGTAGGGTCATGTGCTGCCATGTTTGCTTTCTCATTTAATTTATGAAGTGATCATATACCATTTTTGTGAATATATTGTTCATTTGTTGGATCATCATCATCATCTTATATTTTGATATCAAAATCACTTTCTTACTGTGAAGTTAAAAGTTCTTGATTGAATATGAGTACTTGAATGCCTGTTTTGTTCATTTCTATCCTAATAAGCACTTTCATTTAGTATATCATGGCATACAACTATATTCTTCATAAACAAGTCATATCTTTTATACCTTTTTGAAACCGAGCTATATCTAACTAAAATATTAACATTTGCCTTCTTGTGTAGCTTAGACCTCTTTACATCGGGAATATACATATAACATACATTTCCAGATACTTTCAAATGAGCAATTGAAGGTTTAGAACCATACCACAATTCATTGGGAGTTCTTGAGTCAATTATCCTGCTTGGAAGTCTATTGAGAAGGTATACAGTTGTATTTACTACTGCAGCCTAAAACATTTTCAAAAGGTGTTTCCCAAATAGCAAGCATTTGCCATCTCCATTATGGTTTTATTCTTCTTTTTAATCACATCATTTTGTTGTGGTGTGTATGGAGTTGTAAGTTGATATGGAAGGCCAAATTGCTTGCAAATATCTAGGAAAACATTTGAGATATAATCTCCACCATCGTCATTTCTTAACGCCTTGATTGTTATTTGAGCTTTATTTTTCACAAGTATTTTAAACTCTAGAAATGTGGTTGCTAGCTCTAATTTTTACTTGACAAAGTAAATCTGATATTTTCTTAAGTAATCATCAATAAAAATTATAAAATAGCTTCTACCTTTATATGTTGCTTCATTCATAGATCACCATACATCCGACTGTACCATTCGAAGCTTATCTTTGGATCTCCTAAGCCTTACCATTGGAATTAGCTGCCTTATAAGTTTGCCAAACTAACATGTTTAGCATACAACTTTATTTTCATAAATTTGTAGTAGATGTTCAAAAGTTTTTTTTGTTTACATCTTCTTTAATGTAGCATAGTTATGACTATCAAAACCTTCTATGCCACAATTTTTAATTCTCTTAAACATTAGCTCTTAAAACTGATTGATTTAGGAGCTCAAAATCAATCACAAGGCTATTTTCTTTCATGTGCACCACTAATATCACTTTATCATCCTTTCATATTTCACAACACTCATCCAAACACTTCAAAGTACAACCTTCCTCATAGGTTGTGGCATACTAACTAAATTTTCGGACAAGTTTAGAACAAAACGAACTTTGGTGACAAGTATGGTACCTTTAGAGGTTTTTATGACAATATTACCT
This sequence comes from Ziziphus jujuba, assembly GCF_031755915.1. Taxonomy (NCBI): domain Eukaryota; kingdom Viridiplantae; phylum Streptophyta; class Magnoliopsida; order Rosales; family Rhamnaceae; genus Ziziphus; species Ziziphus jujuba. The sequence goes on from NC_083379.1 coordinate 25,206,646, forward strand.
CTACCTTATGCTTGCAAGATTTGGCCACTTGTTGCCTTAATTTTTGTTGTAATTCTATTGTCAAAATTGACAAACAAATCACCGCTATGGCTCATGTGATTTATACAACCACCATCAAGTATCAATGCATCTTTACTTAAGGTTGCAAGATTGGAAGTTGTGAACGTATGCTCATGTTCAATATTGCTGCTAATAGGTTCTTGAACATGCTTAGCTTCTAGCCTTTCATTTCTTTTTTGACATACGTTTTTTACACGGTTAAATAAGTAAGGGTATAAATGACTTAAGTTGAGCCAAGTATTAGGATAATCAAGCTCAGCTCGTATTTTAGGATTCTCAAATTTAGCTCAAGCTCACAAAATTTTGAAATAACTTACTCAAACTTGGTTTGGCTTGTTTTTGAAAAGCTTAAGCTTAGATTGGCTCAACTCATTGCAATATAAAAACTTAAAAACTTGAATAATTGTTGTCTTAAAATAAAATTTTTAAAATTATTTATTGAAAAATTTAAGCTATTCTATTAATTTTATTATAAAATTAACTTATTTTTAAAAGATTTATAAAATTTAAATTTTAAAAAAAATATTGTTTTTGCATTACAAATATTCAATGTGCTTAAATTTATTCTATAATTTTTATATAGGTACATATAATTAACAAGTTTGAGTTACTTACAAGCTTGATTTATTGCTTAAAATTGGCTTGCGACCTTCATTTTTGGTTCAAGCTCAGCTCGCGTGAGCCTAGTTTGAGTCAGCAAAAATCGATTCGAACTCGAGCTTATCACAAGCTCCTCGAGCCCATTTATAATGTTACGAATAAGCCTTAGCCGCATTACCTTGTTTCTTACAATTTAAGCATGGTCCTTATGTTTTATGTTTTTTTCTCCTTTCATTGAAATTGGCTGTCGTTGCTTTTATTTTGTGTTTGATAAGTTTGAGCATTAAAAAATGCTTTTATCTTTGTTGCTTGTGGTAAATTGGCCTCGGTTGAGGTTAATTTACTTTGCTACCTCAAACTTTTTCTTTGTTCCATGGCTTGTGATGCATTAAGTAATTCTACCAAAGAGATCCATGAGGAGTCTTTGGTTTCTTCTAAGGAAGATATAGTGGACTCAAACTTTTTAGGGAGAAAGATTAGGATCCTTTTCAAAATATTTTGATCATGAAAAACTTCATCATCCAACCTGATTTGATTCACCACTTTCATAATTTTATTTAAGAACTCCTTTATGGGTTCACTTTCTTCCATCTTTATGTTCTTAAGCTTTCTCCTTAGATTGGGAACTTGCATTCGCTTGGTTCTTATAGCTTTTACCAAGCTTCTTTTGGTGTTGAGCATATCATAATCCTAGTAAAGATCTCATCGATCATAGCTACTTGGATAGCCATGAAAGCTTTAAAATATCTTGCATTTGTTCCCTATTAAACTTGATTTGATTGATTGAAGCATAAACTCTCAAAGGTTTTAGTTCATATTCATACTCAGTAAGCTATCAATGGTAATAGTCTAGCAAATAAGTCTACATTTTTATGGACCAAATTGAATAACTGTGGCCATTGAGCAACGATGGTGGAGGTGCTAAAAAATGAGAGGAAGCCATTAAAACTAATAGGTAGTCTTTGGATTTTGACTTAAATTTAGTTACTAAAAGATTAAACAAGCTCTAATATCAATTTGAAAGAGGCAGGGTTGGATCTAAAGAGCAATTAAAATGTTTTAGGATTGAGGTTATGGTTTTGATTGAAGCTCTGACCATGCAACCTTAAGTTGTTTGCTCAAAATGATGCATTTGCAATGGTCTTCTTATGTTTTGCAATGTCAAAGTGAGCCAAAAGACTTAGATTACATTCATTTATATGTCAATATACTACAATACAAAAGCTAATGTGAAACAAAGTAAGAAACCATCCATGGCTTCAAATAAAAATGAAGTGCTTCAAAGTGAATATGGCGGTGTGAATACAATGTCGTCACCACGGTCTTATAAGTGCTTGACATTTGCCTCTCTCACATAACTTGTCTCATGTTGAAGTACTCCCTTTATATTTTAACATATGTTGCATGCTTCATTAGTTGAATGTAAAGCCAAAATACAATGTCATCGCCATGGTCTTACAAATGCTTGACATTTGCCTCTCTCGCATAACTTGTCTTGTGTTAAAGTAGTCCCTTTATGGTTTGACATATGTTGCATGCTTCATTAGTTGAATGTAAGGCCAAATCTAAGATTGCCATGTCAGCAAGAAACTTCAAGTAGATCAAGCTTCTCAAGCTCCTTAAGTAGTGATGCGAATCCGCCCATGTCCGCACAACCGACAATCCACTAGGGTGCTGACCCGATACGGATGAAGATCGGGCTAATCACTAGGGTTCAAGCTAAAATATTTAAGGAAAAACTTGATACATTTATCTAGGGAGTAATTCATTCTCAAAAAGGCTTGTCCATACCAGAAGATCCAAGACCTGTTTTGACCATATAAGTGCTGGAAGCTGATACGGACCTAGGTAGCAGTTTTTTTTATGGAGTTCGGGCAGCATGAAATATTCTAATGCTTCATGGATTCAATACATATTTATAAGAGGTTATGGAATCAATTCAAGTCAGCTTCAAAGGAAACCAAAAAGGGGTTGTGCACATGGAATGGAAACTTGGCCGGTTTTACTGTTTTGCTTGCTGGCTTTATTATATTTTGCTGAGTTGGTTTTTTCTCTTTGATCCAAGCAAGGGCAGCGTGTGGGACTTCATGATAATCCTATTTGGCATCCTACAAGGCATATGGAAGATGATTTGGGGCTTAAATTGGTCAAAGATTGATCAAAGACAACTTAGTCAAAAAGATAGTATTTTAGTTTCCTAATTTGATTTTGACCTTTTGTTTTAGGAAATTAGTCTTTTATTTGGTCTTTATTTAATTATGTTCTGGAAAAATAATTTTAGGAAAGTTATTATTTTATTCTTTTTATTGTAAATTAATTAATTCCTAATTCAAAATAAAGTAATTAATTAATCAAAATTAGATTAGGAAAGGAGAGAGAAAATTCGGCCACATTAGGAAACAACAAGGCATGGCCATTTTTTACTTTAGTTTTTAAATGTTTTATTTTGTTTTCTCTTAGCCTATATAAGGGCTTGTTTTTTCGGAAGAATGCACCATTAATAATATTTAGAATTTATTTTGTGAGATGGAATTCTATTTGTTCTTCTTGAACACCTAAAACACCATTAAAGAGTGAATATTTTAGTTTTGACTTATCAATAGGACATCCATCACCTATTATGGGGTCTTCATTATATCAAGGTTTCTAATCACAGGTTGTTTAGGGCTTGAGGTCATTCCATTAAAATCTAAACTTAATTAAGATCCGGGCTAATATAATATGGGAGGTGCATGTCGACCTAGGTTCTTATCAAGTAGCTCCATAATCGTGACCAAAATAGCTTTTACGCTTAATTACAAGTCATTTGGTATTTCTTGAACACCTACTTAAAAGGTCTAATTAAAGTAAGATCTTAAAAACCTAAAAAGAAATATGAAAAAACATGAATAACACCCCCTTTGCTTGAATGTAATTGCCTTGGGTTTATATCAAAATGCGGCTAACATTACCAAAAACTCTAATAGGGTTTTTATAGATATTGATCTTTCTGTAAATTTGCTAGAGAATTTGATTTTGGATCGTGGGTGTTCTTATTCTAAAATTTTGTTGCATTATGAGAATCTTACATTATTTTGTTTGGCTTGCCAATTTATAGGTCATGATATAGACAAACGTTGTATTTTGGGAAAGAATTAGGACATGCATGTTCCTCAGGACATTAGTAAAAGCAAATTTAAGTTTAATAAGTTTTTTACAGACCTGACTCTAGTAATGAATGGGAAAACAACCTTAAGAAGATTACAAAGATCAGATTATTCAATAGAAAGTGTTGTTTGAAGTTGTTAAGGATTCTATTATTGATGGGCTAAAGGTAAGGTCCAGTCTTCTTCCCATATGGTGCCCATTGTTCATCAACTTTTCAATAATGTAGAGCTCTTAATGATGCTGCTAAGTAGGAAGACATCATTAGCGATGATTATGATTTTAGCCTGGATTTTGTTAACTCCCAATCTTGCTTTCCTCGTTGAAGTACTAGTCTTCATAAGCATGCTTCTCAAATCCCTACTTCCTTGGGTTCAGGTCTAGGATAGGCAGTTAATGTTGATCATATTACGGTGTATCAATTTAAGGTGGATACTACAGCTGATGTTGATCCTGTTGATGACATTCATTTTGGAATGAATGATGCTTTGGTTTTATATGGAGCTTCTAGTCCAAAAGCTAAATTTCTTAATGTTATTGCCTTTGATTGTTCGGTTTCGTTTGTTGGTGTCAGAAAGACTTTGTATCTGGGTTAGACTAATCTAGCTTTGGTTGCTATTGATGAGAATGTTGCCAAGGTTGAGGATGAGGTGCCTTGGATTTTAGTGATGTGGTTGTCATCCTAAAAGTCAAGGATGGGGCAAACATGTGGGAAATAGACCTATTACTAAGGCATTTAAAAACTAATGCCTTCTTGTTTTTATGCTTGTCTGATTGTCCCTTTAGGATAGCTTTATTTTCTTTGCCCTCCTTAATTTGTAGGAATTTTTTTAATTTACTTGAATAATTATCAAAGTTCAACTCCATGGGATTGTTTGATTATTATTATTGTTATTATTATTATTATTATTATTATTATTATTATTATTATTATTTTGGTGTGTTTTATAAAACATATGTGGTTATTAATTTAAAGTAGTGTAGTATTATTATTGTTTGACCAAAAAAAAAAAAAAGTAGAGATTGAAAGAGATGCCTCCATGGCAGCCTCTTACACACTAATTTTTTATTATTTTATAGGTTCGAGAAAGAAGCTTGGAACAAACTATATTGAATGCTATATTATAAACACTACTATTACATGTTATTAAATTATATGAGATTTAGAGGGATATAATTATCTGTAGCATTAATGTGTGATTATCCCATAGAAGATTTAATGAAACATATCCAGCTAGGGAGATATGTAAAACTTTAAGGCAACAGCCCCTTTTCATGGAAGAAGAAGAAGAAGATACATCTTGCACAAGTTCTGATACCTCTTTAATTTTTTTACAAAAAAAAAAAAAAAAAAAAAAGAATGGGAATGGCGATTTCATGTGTCCAATTTCAACACCTGTCATTAGATTACTTGAAACGGTACCAGTTGGGCTAGTACCACAAAGGTATTTAAGATTTTCTCTATCCGTAGAGCTTTTATAGTATATCTTTTTCAACAAAAGTTTTTATTAGAAAGCTAATGATTGTTTAATTGTTAATTAAAAAAAGTGTTACGAATATTTAATTGAGTATTTGGCAACATAACTCTAAAAGTGGTTTTCACTCAAATGCGTACAATATTATTTTTTATGATACACTCAATAAATTTATTTACATGAGTAATGATAATTAAAAATATATAACATGTATAAAAATTAATATTACAAAGTTAATATTGTAAATATTATTGTTTATAAATTATGCTACTTCAATTTTAGTTTAAATATAGTTAGTTCTTTAAATAAATTAGTTTAGTTTAGTTCTTTAAATGAAAGGTACCAGCTCTCCTTTAGCAAATACCAATCACTATAAAACTCAAATACCACCTAAAAGAGATAAATAAAGGTGGAGTAAGCATAAAACTCAATAAGTGGGGTTTTAGACAACTGCAAAATATAATCTATAAAATTATTAGTATTACAAGATAAAATAATTATAAGAATAATGCAATGCTAAGAAATTTTTAAATTTTCATAAACCATATGAATGAAACTTTTCATAAGTAAAAAATATCGTAAAGAAACCATAAAATCATTTTAATACAAAATCTAGAAGCGAGCCACAAACACATGTACAAAACAGATTCATACATGTTGACTAGATAAATTAACCACCATAATATATAAATCATAATCATACTACCACTTACATTTCTCAAAATACTCAATGCCAAACTAGGTATATCCAATCCCTATTTCAATCTTCTAAGGAAAACATCTCCAAATCAAGTTAAGGACAGAATGCATTTCGTTGTCTCTAATACCTAGAGAAACATTTTAATGCCAAACTAGATATAGATTCCAATCACCATATCATAACCATATCAAATATCACCACCTCTAATCCTTGGTGGAAACATACCAAGCTAAAGGATAGCTCAGCCAACCAAATTAATAATCATAATAGCCATAATCAAAATCTCAGTCAAGCAAATTGTTAAAGGATCATGGCATTGTTAGCTATGAACATAAGCAAACCCGAGACTTAGGAGCCTTGGCTGAAGGGTTGCTTTCTAAGCTTGTTTTTTGGATGGATTTTGTTCAAACCAAATTTTCTATAATCTAGACTAGCTAAGTTGGTGCACAAAGATGGAAAAATGTTTTAATTAATATGTATTAGCTAAATTAGGGTTTAAGGAAACCTAAGCACCTTGATGACATATAAGCACCTTGGTGACCATGATGATGACTCAGACAGCTGCTTGTTGACATGGAGCTTAACCATTCGGCCTCTCTCTCCTCCAGTATATGTGAAGACATGTGGCATCATGCATGAGGAATACTTCAACATGAAGTACTCAATAAAGTAGCAACACTTGTCAACACCTTATAAAGCATGTGATAAAGTTATCTTTACACATTTTGTTACTTCACCATGAAGAACTTGAAAAATGTTGGTGCATAGGATCGGCTATGGTGTGCTTTCACACCACTTTTGTAAGCTATATATAAGTACAAAAATTTCAATAAATAATTGGATTGGTTTTTGGAAAAATACCTAAATTTTCCTTTTGAAAACAAGAGAAACACAAAACCGGCTTTGCTGAAAAATTTTCTAGCAACTTATTCTAACAAAGCCGAGCACATCACTTCCAAAAATTAATTTCCAACAATTTGAAAACCTTGTTCTCTTTAGATTAACCTTGCACAAATTTGTCAAATTGGTATCAGAGCCTTCTCTCTTCAATCCATTGCTAAAACCAAGTGAGAATTCAAAGAACACCATTCGGATTTAATGGCTTCTACACATTTTTCAGCACCTTAACCTCTTATGTTTAATGATGCGGTTTGGGAAATCAAAATGAAAGCCTATCTTTAAGCCTATAACCTTTAGGATCTAGTTGAAGTTGATTATGGAGCAGTACCATTAAAGGCAGGAGCTTCGACAAACTAAATTAAGCTCCATAGTGAAGAGAATGCAAGACCTTAAAAAACGCTCACAACAATACAAGCTGCTGTAATTGATGAAATATTTATTATGACTTGTCAAACACCTAGAGAAGCTTGGGAAAGGTTTCAAGAAGAGTTTCGAGGAAGAATAAGAACAAAACAAATGCAGCTACTCAATCTTAGAAGAGAGTTTGAAAATCTAAAGATGCTGGAACATGAAACCATGAACGAGTTCACCAACAAAGTCATGAAGATTGTGAACCAAATTTGGCTTCAAGGTGAGAACTTTCCAAATCAAAGGATTGTTGAAAAGATCCTCATATGTCTCCCAGAGAAGTATGAAGCAAAGATTTCAACTTTGGAAGAAATAAAAGATCTTTCACAAATCACAATTGCTGAATTGATCAATGCCTTGCAAACTACAGAATAAAGAAAAAGTCTTCAGCTTCAAAGTGAATCCAGCTCGAGTGAGGCAGCCTTTGTAACAAACAGCCAAGGCAAATCAATCCAGCAAGCTAAGCCTTTTCAAAGGACAAATCAAGGTAAGGATACCTTAACAAAAAAGGGAACAAGATGACCTATGGTCCTTGCACTATATGCAAGAAGTAAGGACACACGGCCAAGGGGTTCTGGTGGAGACTGAATGCTCAATGCAAAGTTTACAAGCAAAGAAACCAGAGGTAAGAGGCAAGAGGCAAGACAAGCTCAAGAACCTAAAGAATCAAGAGAAGAGTATGAACATACCTTCACAGCATCATACAACCTCACAAAAAGAACCAAAATTCTTGGATTTTGGACAGCGGTTATACCAATCACATGTGCAACAACTGTGACCTGTTTGTCAGGTTCAATCCAAGAATTGAAATAAAAATCAATGTAGAAAATGGAAAAATGATGGAGGCACAAGGAAAATGAGATTTGGTGATTAAAACACCAAAAGGTACAATATTAATCACAAACCAGACCTCCGTTTCTTTCACCACCGGTCCCATTGGCTTACCCATCACCAGTTCTATCTCCCCACTAAATTTCATGGTCAGTGGATGCTGAACCGCGATTGGCAATGGCTAATTTTGGTGACGATGGCGGCTCGCCTGAAAACCCACCTCCAGTGAGTTCTTAATCACCTCACCTACCCTTTCCTATTAATTTGACCTCCTTGAATCCAAACCACCAATAGTTTGTGAGATCTAAGGACATGATGTCTGATAACTTTCAAACGAGATCCCAGCCACCACAAGTGCGATCTCCTGAAGGTCAGACTTGATCTGTAATCCTCGCGTTGTAAGCTTCAATTTGGTATATCATTTGTGAATTTTGGATATTGTTTGTGTTAATACCCCCGGTACACTCATATAAATTATCCAATCAAAATATTATTTTAATCGAAGCTGTGTGACCTTGATGTTTTAGGAGCACATTTGAGTTGTAGAAATAATCCCGTGGCTGATCTTGGTTTATAAGCGTCCTCAAGGTGAGTGACTCACCTTCAAAATCTATTTTGGGGCTAAAGAAAATTATACATATATTTTATATTGTTGAAATTATGGAAAATAAATTGTGTCTAATATTTAAATGAATTTCCATTTAAATATATATTGTCCTTTTATGGTGAATTTCAATATATGTATGGCCGCCATTGCTATTTGGTGTTGATTGAATATGTGAAAATTATAATTTATGTGCCAAATTTTTGATAAATTCTATTTGGAAATTTTTATGCCAAAAATTTGGGGTAGAATGAAATATATGTGCATATGAATTATATTTTGATTTCGAGGAAATTCGAATTTAATTTTTATTGGGGTTTTGATGCATAATAAATTTGTTGCATGGATTTAAGAATATATAAATTTTATGGGGCTTAAATATTATTTTTAAGCATATTGATTTCACAGATTTGAAGAAAAATAAACAAATAAATTTATTATGCATTGAGGTGAATTTCAAAAATTATTTTATGGTATTGGAAAATTTTGGATGTATACATATATATACCATTAGATTTATGATTATGAATTGATTTTATGCCACTGGGATTTTGGAATATTTACATCAATGAAATTATAATGAATTTTAACATGAATTTATGGATGTGGAGAGAGATATTAAATCCAGTGGAAACAATGAAATTTTGGTATTTAAAAATGGTGCATATATATATACTTGGTTTTTAAGACGCACTATGCAGTACCGATGTTCTGTGGTTGTGGATATGATTAGTGTGCGGGCAGAGTGTGATGGGCACACAGGTTTATATTCTCTTGTGGTTGCCATTGGACCAAGGGTAGGCAAGTTTGATATTGGCCATAGTCGCCCCCTTCCATTACCGGGATTGAGAGTTATAGCATGGACGTTGTTGGGACACCAGGGCGACCTGGATGTAGGTTTCTCTCTATAACCTCCCTGTCAAGGGATGCTTTGGGATTTTGAGCACCGTCGGGCATCACTGGTATATAGTGTATGCTTCAAGTTATTTTCTCAACCCAATTATCAAAATTAAATGTTTACAAAATGGTATTTGAAATTAAAAGTATTTAATTGTGATTTTATTACTTATTTAAATTTTTTCTAAAAGTATATTTTACCATGTTTTCAAAGCTTACATAAATTTAAGATTTATCAAAAAGATTTTCTATGGTGTCTCTCATTATTTTATTAATTTATTGAGCATAATGTTTTATAAATTATTTATTGAAATCAATTTTGTTTTACATTAAACCCCTTTATTCCTAAATTGACTTGTTGCGTATTATTTGCATTTTATTTAATAATATTCCTTGATTATTCCTTTGGCTTGATTAATAAATGTCATGATTATATGTTGATTTAAATGTTGGATTGGTTAATTTATTTATGATTGTATTTTATTTTATGATAATTGTTATAAATTCAATTATTTGTTATTTTATTAATCTTGAAGTGTTAATTTTAGATTCTAAATTTATTTGTATTCTATTTGTTTTATTGGTTAATTACTTTATTTGGTTTTTGGATTATATAAAATGTTGGGTTTTGTGAAAGGTTTTAAAAAAGAAACATTTCCAATTGAGTGAGTCGTAAGGATTTTGAGGGAAAATGCTATTTCCTAATATTATTAATTAAACAAATTTATTACATTATTATACAACTATTATTATTATAGTAGATAGGGTCGTTCACTGAGATGATTAGTATCTCATATGTTGTTAAATTTGTTCCTCTAGACCCACATCAGTAGATGTTGATCTTCCGGGGGGAGTTCGACGCCTTCGTTCGTTGCTGCACACCAAGAAGCTTTTCTTTCTTTTCCTTTCACCTTGTAAATTTAATATCTTGTGTTGTAAGAAATTCTATTTGTAATTGTAGATAATGCAATGCTCTGTATACTGTATTGGATTTATTTAATTGAGATTACACTTATTCCCTATTTGTTAATTGAAGTGCTGGAAATTTGTGGAATTAAATTGTAGTAAGGTGGGAAAAATAAGGTGGTGCTTATAGGAGTATTTTCTATGCAGGGAATTTCAAGGTAAGTCCAACCCTTAGGGGAGATTCTACCAAATTTTCCGTAGGAAAGTTCGGTAGGGTTTCTTTGGAATCAGGATTTGTCTAAGGTTCCAGTAAGGAATCTTGGACGGGTCCTGACATGTGTAGTTGAGTTTGTTGAGTTTGTGAGTATGTTGCATAAATTATGGAGTCATGAGTTGACTATGTTAACTTAATTTCAGCTTACTTTTCTAAAGCAATCCTTTTCTCTTTATGATATTTCCTTCCTTGCCTTTCCTTCTACTTAGATTCTAAGTTCTCCTTTTTTTTCTTAATTACTCTACCTTAGCTTTAATTGTTGTATAATTTGGTATCAAAGCCAGGTTAACCCATGGAGACTCGAAGTAAGACTACCATGCCAACAATGAATTCAATGCCGAACTGCAGTGATGCGAATCTGCCCGTGCCCACACAACCGACAACCCACTGGGGTGCTGACCAGATATAGATGAAGATCGGGCCGATCACTAGGGGTCAAGTTTAGAGGTTTAGGGACAACCTTGCTGACTTTATTCAGGGAGTAATTCATTCTCAAGAGGGCTCGTCCATAATCGAAGATCCAAGACCTGTTTTAAGCATACAAGTGGTGGAAGCCAATACAGACTCGGATAGCGATTTTGGTGCATTTATGAAGTCTGGACAGCATGAAATGGTTCCAATGCTTCATGTATTCAATACATTTGTCTAAGAGGTTCTTAGAATCAAGTCAAGGCAGCTTCAAAGGCATCCAAAATGGGGCTGTGCGCACAACATGACAATAAGCATGGCCAGTTTTCCCTTTAGTTTTTAGGGTTATATTTTCTTTTCTCTTAGCCTATAAAAGGGCTTTTTTTTTAGGAAGAACACACCATTAATAATAATCAAAATTTATTTTGTGAGATTAAATTCCTCTCTGTTATTTTGAACACCTAAAACACCATTAATGAGTGAGTGTTTCAGTTTAACTTATCAATAGGAAATCCATCACTGTTTGTGGCATCTTCGATATACCAAGGTTTCTAATCACAGGTTGGTTAGGGATTGAGATGACCATTGCAACTTTAACATAAGTATATCTGGGCTAATATAATACGAGTTTAGGCGTAGGTCGTCCTAAGTTTGTATCATTTCGTATCAGAGATTAATTTTGTTCAGGTTTGATCTATCTTATTTGCTTTTTTTTTTTTTGTTATTTTGCATTTTAGCATTAGGTTAAGGTTGCATCTATCATCATACATATTCTGCATCTTAAAAAAAAAAAAAAAATCATTCCTAGTTAAATTATGTTTCCTTATTTTACCGTATTTTTTTGCTTTCAAGTGTGTTGGTTGTTTTTCATCCTTGTTCTTGTTAATTTTGGCTTTTGTTGATTTTTATTTGCTGTTTTAGTGTTAAATATTTTGCATTCATATATTCAAAAAAAAAAAAAAAAATTCGAACAGATAAAAAAAAACTGCATAATTTGTATTTTGTTTGGGAGGTCACGGGTTTGGTGATTGCTTGGTGTTGGAATTGCATTTTTGGTGTTGATTCTTGCTATGCAGTTGTCTTATGCTCTGTGAGTAAAAAAAAAAAAAAAGCCGAAATTAAGAAAAAAAACAAAAAATATTTTGGTTTGTTGAATTTGGTGTTGAAACTTGTTGCTGGAAATTTCTTAGAGCTACTACTTTGTTGATTATTTATTCAATATTTGGAGTTCCTGGAGAATTATTTTTGTTGCTAGATATTTGAATTTTGGGTGCTTAAATTATTTGGATTAAAATTAGTTAAAGGAATTGATACAAAACTAGAATTACAAGCACAACAACCAACACTACTCTTTAATTTTGTTCGAATTGATTCTTGTTCGTGTTTGAAATTCTTTTTCTAAATTTTTACTCTTGGATCCTTAATTTCTTACCTTCTGGTCCAGTTCTTATTAATTCCAAAAATTTCCTGGTTAATTTGCCTTATTTTGCCTAGAAAAGCCGAAAATTAGGTTTTGTTAATTCATTCGATATTGCTTGCTTTTTTGCTACTGTTTTATTGAAAAGTTTAAATTAGGAACACTTGTGATCTAGTTGCTGTAGGAACACTTGTGATCTAGTTTCTGTTTAAGTGTGTTTAATTAGAACTTTTAGTAAATTCTTTGGATGGAAAAAGGCAAAAGTTCCATGGAGGTCAAGGTCAAGGTCGAGGAGGTCGTGGACGACCTAGAAAGGAGTTTGAAGAGGAAAACTTTGGAGATGATTTCAAGGAAGGAATGGATGAAACGTTTGCTGTCCAAGAGAGGCTAGGCCATGGGAGGCATAGGAGAGAGGAGGAAAATGGTGATCTTGGCAACATCAAGGTAAACATACCACCTTTCATGGGGAAAAGTGACCCAAAAGCTTACTTGGAATGGGAGGAGCGTATAGGTATGATCTTTGATTGCCTCAACTATTCGGAGGACAAGGCAGCAATGGAGTTTGGACATTATATACTCCAATGGTGGACTAATGAGAAAAACACTCGAAGGAGAGTAGGTGACGAATTGATCACTGCATGGCGACAAATGAAAGAAGCCATGAGGAAGCGATTTATACCCTCACACTATCATAGGTTGCTGCATCAAAGGCTTCAATCATTATCTAAAGGAAGTAGGTCCATGGAGGATTTTTCAAGGAGATGGAGATGCTTATGATGAGGTTAAGCATGAATGAAGATAGAGAAGCAACCATGGCAAGGTTTCTTGGTGGTTTGAATCGTGAAATAGCCAATCAACTAGAATTGCAACAATATGTGGAATTGGAGGAGATGTTGCATGTGGCTATTAAATTAGAGCATCAATTCAAGAGGAGGGGTGTAGGCTCACGATTTGGAGGTGTTTCCAACAGTAGAAGATCAAATTCAAGTGGCTGGAGAAATGATCCTACCTTTGAAAACAAGCCAAAGCCGAAAGTTACAAAAGAAAGTTCAAATCGGCCAAAGAGAAAGGCTAGAACCGAATCTATCCAAGCACCAATGAATAAGGTAAAATCTGATCCTAAACTTTCAAGATCTAGAGAAATTGTTTGTTTTAAGTGCTAGGGAGGAGGACACATTGCTTGCCAATGCCTGAATAGAAGAATCATGATGTTAAAGGGTAATGGTAAGCTAGAATCAGAAAGTCAAGAAGGTGAGTGTGAGACCAAACAAGGAAAGGAAGAACTTGAAGATGAAGCCGAGAGACTCCATGCATCCAATGCCGAATTAAACTTGGTTTCTAGGAGAGTACTTGCTGTATACAAGGATGAGGATCAAGTTCAAAGGGAAAACATCTTCCACACTCGATGTGAAATCCAAGATAAGATTTGTAGTGTGATTATTAATAGTGAAAGTTGTACAAATGTAATTAGTAACATTGTGGTTGATAAATTAGGCTTAACAACTATTAAACATCCTGAACCATATAGATTACAATGGCTTAATGATAGATAAATGGAAGTGAATAAACAAGCCAAGGTAAAATTTAGTATAGATAAATATGTGGATGTTGTTTTGTATGATGTTGTGCATATGCATGCTGGACATATTCTATTAAGTAGGCCATGGCAATGTGATATTAATACTACTCATTTTGGTCTAGAAAATTGTATTGTTTTTAGATTTAAAGGTAAGCAGGTCAAGCTGGAGCCATTGACTCCCAAGAATGTGTATTGATGCGAATCCGTCCGTGCCTGCACAACCGACAACCCGCTGGGTTGCTGACCCCATACAAATGAAGACCGAGCCAATCACTAGGGCTCAATCTAAAAGGTTTAGGAAAAATTTGCTGCCTTTATCCAGGGGGTAATTAATTCTCAAGAGCCCTTGTCCATACCTGAAGATCCAAGACCTATTTAGGCATACAAGTGGTGGAAGCCGATACGAACCCTGGTAGCAATTTTAGTGCATTTATGGAGTATGGACAGCAAGAAATGGTTCCAACTCTTTATGGATTCAATAAATATAAAACCAACTTGTAGGACTTGTACGGACAGCTTCAAAATTTGGCCGGTTTTGTTAATATTTTTCGCTGGCTTTACTGTATTTTGCTGAGTTGGTTTTTTCTCTTTCTTCCAAGCAAGGGCAACATGTGGGACTCCATAATAAGCTTATTTTTCATTCTAAAAAGCATATTGAAGCTGATTTGGAGCTCAAATTGGTCAAAGATTGGTCAAAGTCAACTTAGTCAAAAAACTAGTATTTTAGTTTTCTAATTTGATTCTACTTTTTGTTTTAGCAAACTACCATTAACTTTTTTTTGTTATTTGCTGGACAAATAGGTTTAGGAAAGTTATTATTTTATTATTTTCATTATAAATTAATTAATTTCTAATTCAAAACAAAGGAATTAGTTAATCCAAATTAGATTAGGAAAGGAAGAGACTTTCGGCCATATTAGGATTCTTCATTGCATGGCTGGTTTTTCCTTTTTGTTTTAGAGTTTTATTTTCTTTTCTCTTAGCCTATAAAAGGGTTTGTTTTTTAGAAAGAACACACCATTAATAATATTCAAAATTTATTTTGTGAGATTGAATTTCTCTTTGTTCTTTTAAACACCTAAAACACCATTAGTGAATGAGTATTTTAGTTTTGACTTATCAATAGGACATTCATCACCTATTGTGGTGTCTTCACTATACTAAAGTTTCTAATCACAAGTTGGTTAGGGGTTGAGGTCAATCCATTAAAACTTGAACATAATTAGATTCGGGCTAATATAATACAGGTTTAGGAGTAGGTCGTCCTAGGTTCGTATCATGTATAGAGACCAATTGCAAATACAACAAAGGAAAGAGGCCAAAAAACTCATGGAGAAAGCTAGTATGGCACCAACGGCTTCGCCATCCATCCAAGAAGGAAAGTCTGAGCTCACTGTCCAAGGTAAGCAATCTAAAACACAAATTGAGTGGAAAAATCATAAGAAAACCGAAAGTGGAGTGAGAAAAATATAGAAACCTGAGAGCCATAGTGAGAAACCAAAGAGAGAGTAAAGGTGTGTGGTGGCCGAGAGAGAGTAAGGAAAAGAAAGAAAAGAAAGGAAAAATAAAAATTTTTATTTGAGTTTTGGGGATTTTAATAAAGCTATCTTGAGTAAGAAACCATTGCTGGTCATGATTTATAAAGATAATTATTTTAATGATCAAGCTAACTTTGAAGAACTTGAATTGCTAAATTCAATTCTTTCTCTTTTGCAAAATTTTGGAGATGTCTTTCTGGATGAAATTCCATATGGATTACCACCTATTAGAGGGATTGAACATCAAATTGACTTTGTTCAAGGGCTACCATACCAAATAGATATAGAAGTAATCTTGAAGAAACAAAGGAGCTACAAAGGCAGGAAAATGAGTTACTTGACAAAGGTTACATTCGTGAGAGTATGAGTCCATATGCTATTCCTATTTTATTAGTGCCTAAAAAAAATGGTTCTTGGAGAATATGTGTTGATTGTAGGGCCATAAATAATATCACCATTAAATATTGACATCCAATTCCCAGATTAGATGATATGCTTGATGAATTGCATGGTGCTTGCATGTTTACTAAAATTAATCTTAGGAGTGATACCATCAAATTAGGATGAAAGAAGGTGATGAATGGAAAACCGCATTTAAGACTAAATATGGGCTGTATGAATGGTTAGTCATGCATTTTGGTTTAAGTAATACACCTAGTACTTTCACGAGGCTTATGAATCATGTTATGCATCCATTTATTGGTAAATTTGTGGTTGTGTATTTTAATGTAATTTGAGTATATAGTCGAAACTTATATGAGCATGTAGAACATCTTGGGCAAGTTTTAAATATCCTTAGGAAAAAAAGGTTGTTTGCTAATATGAAAAAGTGTGACTTTTGCAAAGATGAGCTTGTTTTTCTAGGATTTGTAGTGAGTGCTGCAGGAATCAAAATTGATCAATCTAAAGTTCAAACAATCAAGCAATGGCTGACACCAACCTCTACCACTCAAGTGAGGAGCTTTCATGGTATGGCAAGTTTCTATTGAATATTTGTCAAGGACTTGAGCACCATCAAAGCACCTTTGAATGAAGTTGTAAAGAAGAATATTGGCTTTAAATGGGGGGAAGTACAAGAAAAATCTTTTAATTTATTGAAAGAAAAATTATGTAATGCACCTTTACTAGTTTTGCCAAATTTTTCTAAGACTTTTGAAATTAAGTGTGATGCTTCAGATGTAGGTATTGGAGCTATTTTATGCAAGAAGGAAGGCCCATGGTCTATTTTAGTGAGAAATTAAATGGAGTTACACTAAACTACCCGACATATGACAAAAAGGTGTATGTTTTTATGAGGGCTTTGGAAACATGGCAGCACTATCTCATGCCAAAAGAATTTGTGATTCATACGGATCATGAATCTTTGAAGCACATTAAAGGTCAAGGAAAGCTCAAATGAAGGCATGCCAAGTGGATTGAATTTATTGAGACCTTTCCATATGTGATCCGCTACAAGAAAGGTGAAGAAAATGTGGTTGCCAATGCATTATCCCGAAGGTATGTTCTCTTTTCTACCTTTGATGCTAGATTGCTTGGTTTTGAACAATTAAAGGAACTTTATGAGCATGATAGTGATTTTAGAGAAATATTTAGAACCTGTTTGCAACATAGATTTAATACATTTTACATATTTGAGGGGTATTTGTTTAGAGAAAACAAACTTTGCATGCCTAATTGTAGCATCAGAGAGTTACTAGTTCAAGAAGGTCATGAGGGTGGTTTAATGGGTCATTTTGGAGTTTTTAAAACTTTATCCTTGCTGCAAGAATTTTTTATTGGCCTAACATGAAGAGAGATGTTGAGAAAATATGTGAAAAATGCTTGAAATGCCAAAAGACCAAGTCCACATTGAAACCGCACGGGTTGTACCATCCATTACCGATTCCTTCCTATCTTTGGGTAGATTTGTCTCTGGATTTTATTCTTGGTTTGCCTAGGTCAAGGATAGGTAAGGATTCAATATTTGTTGTTGTGGATAGATTTTCTAAGATGGCACATTTTATTGCATGTAATAAAACTTATGATGCATCTAATGTTGATAATTTATTTTTCAAAGAAATTGTAAGATTGCATGGAATGCCTAGGACTATTGTTTCAGATAGGGATGCTAAGTTGTTAAGTTATTTTTGGAAAACTTAGTGGGCTAAGTTAGGTATTAAGCTTTTATTTTCGACTACTTATCATCCACAAACTGATGGACAAAATGAAGTAATGAATAGAACTTTGCCTTCAGTGTTGAGAGCATTAATTAGTAGAAATTTGAGAACTTGGGAAGAATGTTTGCCACATGTTGAATTTGCTTGTAATAGGTCTTTGCATTCGGCGACTAAATTTACTTCTTTTGAAATTGTTTATGGGTTTAATTAAGTGAGCATGCTAATCTAGATGGAAAACAAAAAACTGATTTTGTGAAGTAGATTCATGAAAAGACCAAGGCAAATATTGAGAGGAGGACCAAACAATATGCAAGGAATGCTAATCAAGGATGAAAAAAGTTGTCTTTGAACCTGGAGATTGGGTTTGGTTGCACCTAAGAAACGAGAGGTTTCCCAAGCAAAGGAAGTCTAAGCTTATGCCGCATGGAGATGGACCTTTTCAAGTTTTAGAGCGGATAAATGACAATGCTTAGAAACTTGATTTGCCAGGTGAGTACAATGTTAGTGTTACATTTAATGTGGCTGATTTATCTCCTTTTGCTGCAGGTGATGACTTTTATTTTAGGACAAATCATTTTCAAAAGGAGGGGAATGATGCAAATCCGCCCGTGCCTGCACAACCTACAACCCTCTAGGGTGCTGACCCGATACAGATGAAGACTAGACCGATCACCAGGGCTCAAGCTAAGAGGTTTAGGGGCAACCTTGCTGCCTTTATCCAGGGTGTAATTCATTCTCAAGAGGGCTTGTCCATAATCAAAGATCCAAAACCTGTTTTAAGCATACAAGTGGTGGAAGCCAATACGGACTCGGATAGCAGTTTTGGTGCATTTATGGAGTCCAAGCAGCATGAAATGGTTCCAATGCTTCATGGATTCAATACATTTGCCTAAGAGGTTCTTGGAATCAAGTCAAGGCAGCTTCAAAGGCATCCAAAATGGGGCTGTGCACACAACATGACAATAAGCATGGCCAATTTTCCCTTTAGAATTTAGGGTTTTATTTTGTTTTCTCTTAGCCTATAAAAGGGCTTGTTTTTTAGAAAGAACACACCATTAATAATATTCAGAATTTATTTTGTGAGATTAAATTTTTCTTTGTTCTTTTGAACACCTAAAACATTATTAGTGAGTGAGTGTTTTAGTTTGACTTATCAATAGGAAATCCATCAACTATTGTGGCGTCTTCAATAAACTAAGGTTTCTAATCACAGGTTGGTTAGGGGTTGAGGTGACCATTAGAACTTGAAAATAATTAAATCCAAACTAATATAATACGGATTTAGGTACAGGTCGTCCTATGTTCGTATCATGCAGAAGATGTTGGCTAGACATGATTCATTGTTTCAAACTCTCTTGACAGAAATTTAGTCCTTACATGTCAGCTAAGGATTTATGTCACATGAATGGGGTGACAATACCTTTGCCATGGCAGACACATCTCGAAGCAAGATCCAAGAAGGCCAGTAGCAACTATACCCCAAGCTACTATTTCCTAACTTTGATGGGGAAGATCCAAGAGGATGGATATACAAAGTGGAGCAACACTTTGAAATTAACCAAGTAGCTTCCTCCCAATAGGTTCAAATGCTATCTTTTCACCAAAATGGTTGGGCTTTACAGTGGTATCGATGATATACCAAATTTAAAAGACAACTCACTTTGAGAGAATTCTCGAGAGGGGTGCTTCAACGCTTTGGCTCGATGGAGTATGAAGATCCATCCGAGTCACTAAATAGATTGCACCAAACTATGGTGTGGCAGCCTATCAAGTTGAATTTGAGTGACTCTCATAGTGTATTAATTGACTTTCAAAACCTTTCCTCATTGAAGCCTTCATAAGGGTACTAGGAGTCAAGATACGCATCGAGGTAAAAATAAGACAATTACGATCATTGATAGATGCAATTGGCATGGCCCATTTGGTTGAAGAAAAAGAGGCTCTTCCAAGGAAGAACCTTTATGTATCCCGAGTGACCCTAGCACTTACCCTGGCTAAAATATCTTCTAATACTTCGGTTGGCATTCTAGGAGCACCACCATCTATTAGAACCATGGTTAGGTTACCAGATCAACCATTCACCAATGCCCATAAATTGTCCACGCAAGAGGTACGGGAGCATAGGTCTAAAGGGATTTGATTTTAATGTGACGAAACATTTACACCAAGACATAAATGTAAATGGGCACAATTCTTCATGATAGAAGATATAGATCCGGATAATAGAGATGATCACAAGAAGCTTTGGTAGAATATAAAGCCAAGTCTTAACCTAAAATTTCCTTCTATGCAATTTTAGGGATAACCGAACCACGAATTATGCATGTCCAAGGCAAGATGAATAACCAAGAAGTTATGGTTTTGGTGGACGGGGGAAGCACTCATAATTTCATTGATCAAGCCTTAGTAGCTCGATAGGGATTATCGATTGTCAAAAGACCCTCAATTCAGGTGGTAAGGGCCAATGCTGAGAAGATAGCTTGCCCAAGAAAGTGCTAGGGAATGGAACTCGAGGTTCAAAGGTATAAGGTAAGCACTGATTTTTATGTTCTACCTATGGCATCTTGTCAAGTAGTCTTAGGTGTTCAGTGGCTAAAAACCCTAGGGTCAATTGAACACGACTATAAGGAGGGAACCATGAAATTTACTCAAGAAGGGAAGGAAATAGTAATTAAAAGTTCGAGTAACTCACTGTAGCCTCTATCTAAAAAAAGATCTCATGCACCTTGATGGCATGGGGATATTTTTTTTAAATGACCCTACACAACAAAGATGCAAAGGACAAGTAGGCATCAAAAATAGAGAAATTGATGTTGGAATTTGACCATGTCTTCCAAGAACCACCTTCTCTTCCACTGTAGAAAAGGCAATACTGTAACACCCCATCTCGAAGTATGCTGGATATTTCTCAAATTGACCGAAGTTGATCGAGTTTAACCGTCATTGATCGAGAAAGTTCAAACTTTGAATTTTTGATTTGAAAATAATTTTAGGTTGAGCAAGGCACCATTGCGAAGTATGCATTGACTTAAGTTTGTAGATTGATAGCACGTCAAAAACAGAGCTACAATTTGAAGGTTATAAGCAAAATAAGTTGAGGTCTGAATTGTCCGAGGGTGCCAGAGTTGACTTTTTATTCTTGTAAAATTAAGCTTTGAATCATGCATGGTTGTGAAGTACTCATCGATACGAGTTCATAGACTGGCGGCACACCTAATTTTGGCATGTGGTTTGAAAGTTACAGACCTGTGAACTTTTTCTGGGATAGTATTTACTATTCACTGATTTGTATGTGTGAACAGTGATGCCACGTGTCAATTGCTAGCCAACCTGTAAGTGCACAGTGGCACCCATGGGAGCCAATTTCATTGGTGGAAAAGGGGGGAGGAGGAGAAGAAGAGGAAGGAAAAAGAAAGAGGAAAGAGAAAGAGAAAGAGAAAAGGGGGACAATCGGCCACCATCCGTTGACTCATTTTTCGACCACCCCTATGATGCCCACCTGAAAATCGGTCAGCCACCCAAATTTCATGGCCAACCGACCGTCAATGCACCCAGATCGAAGAGTTTTACGACGATAGCTCGCTTTCCTTCTCGAGCTGATTTCTCCCAAACCAAACCTCCGTTTGAACCACCACCCATCCTATTAGTTTACTCATCACCCCACCAATTTTCTTAGCCACAGTGGCCACTGGACGAGCCATCAATGGTGGCAGATTCCGGTGACCACGGCACTCACTAGAAAGCCCAGTTTCAGTGAGTTTCTGATCACCCCACCTATCCTTCCCACTAATTTGACCTCCCTGAATCCAAATCCAAGGTCCTTTTCCCCCAACTCTTAGTGGTTTGTAGATCTGAGGACATTAAATCTGAAACCTTTCAAGTGAGATTCCAACCACTACAGGTCCGATCTCTAGGAGGAGCACTTGTGAATTGTGAAATCATTCCCATGGAGGATATTGATTGCATTATATGCTTGAGCTGAGTGATCCACCTTCAAATCTATTTTCGGGTGTTAAATTATATATATTTTGTAATAATTGAATATTTTGGAATATTTCATGTGTTAAATATTTAGTAAATTTATATTTGGAATTTTAATGCCAAAATTGAATGAATTAGAAATATTTGTGGATCAAGAAACATTTTGATTTTAAGAATTTTATGGATTTAGGATTAAGTTAATAACTATTAAATTTTATTGTTGGAATATTGGGTAGCTAAATATTTGAAAAATATGTTTTATGTATTTGATATTGAAGAGAACTTCCATCTAAAATTATATGCCAATTTGTGGTAATTTTAATATATGTGTTGCTGCCAAAAATATATTTGGAAATTTGAAGGAATTGTGGTTTTAAATTCTTTTAGTTATTGTTATGCTTATTATTAAATTTGTTGTGCATAATTGTATGAATTTAATTATATATGGATTTATGTGGTTTTAATATTATTTTTTATATGGGTTGAATTTATGGATTGAAGGAAATTAATTATTTTAATTTATTATGCATGGGAATAATGGTGGAATTTATTTTATGGTATTGTTGAAGTGTGGAATTTAATCATGCAGGGATTTTACATGATACGTTTAATTTAAATTGATTTCAAGGATTTGAGGAAATATTGTTTTAAAATTTTTTGCATTTAAACACAAAGAGTTTGATTTTATGCCACTGGGAATTTGATATATTTGTATCAATGAGATTATGATAATGGACTTTAACGTGATGGATTTACGATGATGGTTTAAAGAAATGTGGGTCATATGGATTTGAAAAGAGGTATTTAATCCCATGGTAATTATGAGATTTTGATATTTGGAAAACATATGATTTTACTGGTTTTTAGATGCACCCATACAGTACCAGTTTTCTGTAGTTGTGGATGTGATTAGCACGCTGGTGGATTGTTAAGAGTGTGCAGGTTTATACTTTTTCGTGGTTACCATCGAACAGAGAGTAGGTAAGTTTGAGATTGGCCATAGCTGCCCCCTCCATGGCCGAGATTGAGATTTATTTCATCAGCACTGCTCGGACACCAGGGCGGCCTGGATGCAGGTTCTCTCTTTAACTTCCCCGTCAGGCGGTGCTTTAGAACTCTAGGCACCATCGGACATCACTGGTATATAATACGGTGCGTCAGGATATTTTCGACATGAATTTCCAAAATAAAAATGTTTTAAAAAGCATTTACATTAAAATGCATTTAATGGTATTTTTATCATTTATTTCAATTGATGTTTTAAAAAATGCATTTTATTACTTAAATTGATTTGATGATTTAAAGCGGATGTTATTATATTTTACCACGTATTACAAATAGATGTTTAAATTGATCTAAATATTTCTTTGATTATTTCATTGATTTAATTAGTAAATTTTATAATTTATATAATGAGTTTATTTTTGTTTTTATGCCAAATTTCTTTAATATGAATTTAATTATGCTTTTATTTTATTTCATCTTATGATATCTTATTCTAGATTTAACAATTCATTTTTAAAGTGTTTCCAATGTAAACTTTGAGTCTAAATTATCATTTGAATTTTATGTGCATTTTAATTTATTGCATTTTAGTTATTTAACATTTCCTTGATTATTTCTAATATAAATTTTATTGTGATTTGTTTTATTCTATTTATGACAATGTGTTACAATTTAATAATTGTTATTGAAATGATTTATAAGTTTAGATCTTTAAATTATTGTATTTTGTTTGCAATTTATTTAAGTAATTATTTCTTGATTTTCAAGAAATATATATATTGGATTTTGTGAAATGTTTTAAAAGGAGGACATTTCCAACTCAGTGAACTGTGAAGGTTTTAAGAAAAAATATTACTTCAAATGCTTAGTATTTATCTATTAACTTATTTATTATTAATTGATTAAGTTTATTTTATTATTATGCTATTATGCTATTATTGTAATCTAAATGTGAAATGGTTGAGCATTTGCGAACTATACTTTCAATATTATCATCTAACAGTTTGTTTGCAAAATAGGATGGTCACCTAGGTCATGTGATTTCAAGAGATGGTGTACACATAGAGACTGCCAAGATACAATCCATGCACAACTTGCCACAGCCTACCACTGCTCGTGAATTGCATGGGTTCTTGGGGCTTGCTGGGTTTTATCGAAAATTTATAAAAGGCTATGGAGGAATAGCTACACCTCTCAATCTATTGCTCTCCAGAGAAGGATTTTAGTGGACTCTAAAGGCAACTATAGCTTTTGATGAGTTAAAGAAGGCATTGGTCTCTCCTTTAGTGTTGCAATTGCCAAATTTTTCTCAATTCTTTGTGATAGAGAGTGTTGCATGTAATCAAGGTATAGGGGCTATTTTGTTACAAGAAGTAAAACTAGTGGCCTACTTTAGTGAAGCTCTTAAACAGTCATATCACTCACTGTTCGCATATGAGAAAGAGACGATCACGATCGTCAAAGCAATTAAATGGTAGAGACCTTTTCTTCTAACGAAGCCTTTTGTAGTGAGTACTAATCAAAGGAGTCTTAATTTTTTATTATAGTAGAGGATCACCACACCTACCCAAACTAGGTGGTTACCAAAGATAATGGGATATGATTATTATCCAATATAAACAAGGCAACGAGAATGAAGGAGCAGATGCCTTGTTGAGCAAGGTGGATCTCCTCATCTCGAGCAGATTGGTGGAAAGAATTGTAGGCAAAGGTGCTAAAAGACTCCTATTATTTGAAGCTAGCATCAATCCCTGTACGATGCACGGCATGTGCAATCATAATAAATGATTTTAAAAAATAATACATATTTTCGGATACAAACAATTAAATGTAAAAAAAAAAAAATTATTCTCTTAAATAGTTACTTTATTGATACTGATTAACATTTTGATAAGACAATAAATAATAAAGAGAATGGGAAGTTGAATTTTTATATCATTTTGATAAGAACATAATTTTTAATAAATTATGAATTTTTTACTGATGATTTTGGGGGAAATTTAGAAAAATATTATGATAATGCGTGACAATAATTATTCTATTTTTATATATTGTATAGATATATTTCCATATATATATATGTAAATATTTTTTTAAGCATTTGTTTCCTTTGTTAACATATATATATATATATAAGTATATTTTAAATATTTTTTGAAAAATATTTTAAAAAAATGCATTATTCACCTTAAATTTTTTAATAAAGAGATCAATCTCATTATTAGTTACTGTATTTTAATCTTATTATTTTACAATAAAATCTCATTCGTTAATATACATATATAATCCATTTATTAATAAAATTTTAAAAAGAAATCATATAAAGAGATCAATCTTATTATTAATTTATTTATGTTTACATATCTTTAAAGGAGATTAATCTTATAACTGAAATCTATATATTAAGATATTGAAATTCTATTTATTAGATATACATATATAAATATGTATTAGAATATAGATTTTTTGTGTAAAATATATTTAATAAAAGATTATATAATAAAATAAAGAGATTAATCTCATTATTAATTATTGTATATAAAATCATTTTATTTTGCAATAAAATAAACATTACAAAATAATCAAAATATTTATATATAGATAATAAAATCTTTTTTTAATGTTTTTCTTATGAGTATATAAAATTTATGTGCTCATAAATTTGAACATGTACAAACAATATTTTTTACCATAAATATATATATATATTATCATAATTTTAAGATTACCTTCTAAAAATAATATATATATATATATATATATATATATCAAAATCCTTTGAAGCATTTGTTTCCTTTGTTAGTGTGTGTGTGTGTGTGTGTGTATAACATTATTCACCTTAAATTTTTTAATAAAAATATAATATTGATTAATAAAACCACAAAAGATAAAAAAATATCATACATTTTCAATCAATTATATGATATTATAATATAATAATAAAAATATATTAATTGATAAATAAAATAAGGTCAAATAATTTGTTTTAAATATAAATTTTATTTTACTACGTTTAACAATTATTATTTATGATATATATGTTTTTATTGCCAAATAAAAAAAAATCTTTATTAATTTTCATATAACCATATTTGTATATGTAAAAATATTTAAAATATGTTTAATTAAGGAAACAATATCTATATAGAAATACATTTTATGACATATATAATATTATAATAAAAAATATATTTTTTTTTATTCTTTCATTTCTAAATCCAAATCTATTATATATAAAAATAAATTTTATTTTGCTATGCTTATCAATTACTATTTATGATATTATATTTCTTATATCCAAATAAAACTATATCTTTATTAATTTCCATATAATCATATTTATACATGTAAAATTATTTAAAATATGTTTAATTAAGGAAACAATAAATATGCAAATACATTTTATGTCATAAAAATATTATAGTAATAAAAATATATATTTTTATTACTTCATTCTTAGACCTAAATCTATTATACATAAAAATAAAAAATATATATAATATTATAAAAATATTGTAATACTATAATAATAATAATGATATTTATAATGAAAGAATAATTTTATTATGTTAGATTTATAATAATATTGTACCATTTTTTATTGTGTTGATTTATGGTTATCGATATTTCTAAAACGTATATCATTTAAAATTTATTTTAAAATGAAAATCGATTTTATATATACTTGGGTACAATAGCTATGAATATTCAGGCTTTAAGCAATCTTATAAACAACCTCTAGAAACACATATCATGATTTTAGCCAATAGCTGACTGTAAAGCCAATTTCTCCTTCTGTACATAGCACCACCACCAACTTTGATGTTCCAAAATGTACATTACCATTACAACAACATACTAAAAAAAATAAAAATAAAAAAGAAAAGAAAGTACATTGGAAAAAAAAATAATGTGGGGATACCAAGAAAACCAAGCTTGGGCCATATGTCAAGCTTGCATTGGCTTTAAAAGTAAGTCAAGAGAGAAGTTTTTGACTTTGCTATTTGTCAGGACCTGTACAAGATCCCTTATTGGAACCCTAAATAAGTCTTGATCTTAGGAAAATCCTACCGGACCCTCTAATTGAAAATCCGGCAGAACCTCCCCTAAGAGTTGGACTTACCACAAATTTTCTGCACTGAAAATACACTTCTATATACACCACCTTATTTCTCCCACCTTACCACAATTTAATTCCACAAATTTCCTGTTATTCATTTAAAGTGCTTCAAATTTATAGAATTAAATTGTAGTAAGGTGGGAAGAATAAGGTAGTGTATATAGAAGTGTGTTTTTAGTGCAGGAAATTTGTGGTAAGTCCAACCCTTAAGAGAGATTCTGCCAGATTTTCCATTGGAGGGTCCGGTAGAGTTTATCTAGGGTTCCGGTGAGAGATCTTGGACGGGTCCTGACATATTTGTTTCCCATATAACTAATACTGATCAAAAAGTCTAATGGACGATTCAGACTCCATCTAATGTACCAAAAACCAGTTAAATAGTAGCCAGTTGTTTTTTATGGGCAGATTCATCTTCATTGAAGCAGTAATGAAGCTTAAAAGGCTAGCAGGCACATTTAGTGGACGTTGGAGCATCATTTCTCTTTGCAGATAAGAATAGTAGGTGTGGAATGTTGAGGGCATCACATTTAATTGGAAGCTCAACCAAAAATTCATAGCATAGCACACGTCTATGTTTATGATTAACATGACCATGTTTAGGATCCAAAAAAAACTTTAATAACTAAAACAAAAATGTGAGAGAATAAAAACTAAAAAATATTGAATACCAAAATTTTAAATAATCGAAAAGTATCACGTACTAATTTATAGCTAAATATATTTCATTTATTTGATAAGTAAAATAAAATCAAATATTTCATTTATTTAAAATTTATTTGAAAATTATTATCATATGTAGTTATTGAATGCAATAAATGTTGCAATTCCGTTACTATAATAATGTACCATTTTTAAATTATATAATATAATAAAATATCATATTATATAATAATAATAATAATAATTTAAAAACGGTAATAGCATCATTCTTGAGTAATGATCTCCAACATATTGCTCTTTGGCCCAAATCTACCTGATCAAAATCTGGTCTTCCTTGGTTATTCATCTAATATAATAATAAAATATATATTATTTGGTAATAAAATAAGATTAAATAATTTGTTTTGAAAATAAATTTTATTTTGCTATGTTTAACAATTATTATTTATGATATTATATTTTTATTTCCAAATAAAAATGTGTCTTTATTAATTTCCATGTAACCATATTTGTATATGTAAAAATATTTAAAATATATTTAATTAAGAAAACTATATACATGCAAATACATTTTACGTATTTGACTTATTAGATAAATAAAATAAAGTTTATTTTGAATTTATTTTATTACTATATGTCATTTTATTAATTGTTTGATAGTTATCGATAGTTATATCAATAATGGATTTTATATATATTTAGTTATAACCATAAGAGGTAAGATAATAAATAAATAATTAATTAATTAAAATAAAAATAAAAATATATTTTTGGAAAGAATTTGGAAGAAGGGTATGCTGACATGTGGCGCATACCCTTCTTCTTTTATATATTATATAGATTTACGCTTGGAGAGAGGGTTAAGCTATGGGATGGAATTTGGTTCATAGAAAATAAGGTTTTTTTGAAACCTACCTCACCTATGATCCATTCCCTTCTAACTGACGCACATACAACTTCTATAGGTGGGCACTTTGGGTACAAAAGAACCCAAAGTTGTCTTAAGTGTGATTTCATATGGCGGGCATGAGGAAATCAGTAAAAGATTTCAGTAAGAATTCTGACTCCTATCAAAGAAGTAACTATGAGTGCATGAAACCTATTGGATATTTACAGCCATTGACAATACCCGAAAAGGTGTGGACTGATATTTCTATGGATTTTGTGGAAGGTCTACCAATCTATCATGGCTATAATTCACTAATGGTTGTGGTTGATCATTTATCCAAATATGCACATTTTGTTCCCCTTCAACATTTCTATACTATTCTTATCATGGCAAGGGCTTTCATGGACCAAATAGTAAAAGCTTCAAGGCTTACCTCTCTCAGTTGTGACTGATCGAGATAGGACCTTGATGAGCACCGTTTGGCGAATCCTCTTCCAATTGCAATGAACAATACTCAAGATAAGTTCAAGTTACCATCCTCAAACAGACGGGCAAACAAAGGTGCTTAACTGAACATTGCAGTGATACTTGCACTGCTTTGTCATGGATCAACCTAAAAAATGGCAGGAATGGCTTTCATGGGCCAAATTTAGCTAAAATACTTCAGTTCATTCTCCTACCAAGGTATCATCCTTTGAAATCGTTTATAGAGTCCCACCTCCATTTATGTTGCCTTATGTTCCAGGAACTATTAGGGTTCAATCTGTTGATGAAATATTAAAGCAACATGCGGATTTATTAAAAAAGCTACAGACCACTCTATGTTTAGCCCGAAGTTGAATGAAGACTAAACCAGATCATGGACGACGTGAGGTGAATTTCAAAGTTGAGGACTATATTCTTTTAATGTTACAACACTATAGGTAGCAATCAGAGTCTTTCTGGAGTTCTCACAAGCTAACTCCAAGGTATTATGGACCATATCAAGCTCTACAAAAGATTAGGGTGGTAGCTTATCGTTTGAAACTACCAAAGGGGTCATAAATACACAATGTCTTCCGTGTTAGTTTGCTACAGCATTATGAAGGACCTATAACTCTTGAAACTCCTCCACATTTGATTCCTGAGTTGGAAAAAGGGTATAAAAGACAACCTATAGCTACATTGGCCACTAGAGAAATTCGGAAGGGTAGGTAAAGGCCAAAGATAGAGGTTCTCATCCAAGGACATCGAAGGTGAATGCTACTTGGCAAAATAAGCAGAGGCTTGCTTGATATTTTTTGGACTTCTTCCTTGAGGACAAGGAAGTTCCAAGGAGGGGAGGAATAATACAGGCATATCTGCATAAGGGTTATGCAAAGTGTACTAAGTCAATGGGATAGATTAAGATGGACCAAGTCTAGGGTGTGTAGTTGAGTTTGTTAGTATGTTGCATAAATTATGGAGTTATGGGTTGAGTCTATTAGCTTAATTTCGGCTTACTTTTCTGCTTAGACTGTTTTATCAGCCTATAAATAGCCCATGTAGCCTTCCTTTGAAGGTGTGAATAAAGTCTAAAGTATTCCTTTTCTCTTTGTGATATTTCTTTCCCTGCCTCTCCTTCTACTCAGATTGTAAGTTCTTCTTTCTTTTATTAATTACTCTACCTTAGTTTTTATTATTGTATCATTTGGGTTGCTAGATTTTCATTGCAAGTTTTGGAGTTGTTGCCATTGATTGAAGTGAGTGGGTGGGGGGTTTTGTAGAAATTTGCAAATTCTAAACACAGGTTTGCATAAAATTGATTTTGAAGTGGGGGTTTATAGAAATTTGTCAATTGTAGCTAAGGTTTGCATAAATTTGATTTTGAAGTAGCCCTTTGCAAATTGTAGCTTAATGTGTAGGGGTTTTGCAAGGTTGGATGGCTGCTCGAGTGCTCACATGTTTGAGTTTGCATGGCTTGTCACGTATTTGGGTTTAGGTTTGTGTGGCCATCAGATATTGGTCAACTGTGTCATCCAATTTGGCTTAGGTTTGTTGTTGTACTTCAGTTTAGTTAGAGGATTTACCTCGAGATTGGATCGGAATTTGCCTCATTGAAATTGATATGCTTAATTTGATTTTACTACTTGAGAATATCATGTTTGGAACAAAGGAAAGATATCTGGAAAAAAAAGTAAATTCGATGGCAAAACAACAAAAAGGTAATTATTAACTTTAAGGTGAGCATTATTATTATTTTTTATTTTACATACTTGTTATCTAATAATATATTTAAATTAGACTCCTAAACAGTTTGGAAGCATAAATATGGTTATTATCTCACAATGATAATAAAGAATATCATTAGAAGAAATGTAGATAAAAAAACTTATGATCAATGATAATTGTAACATTTTATTAATTATTTATGCTCTACTAATACATTATTAATTATTTTATATTCTAGTAATTTTTTAAATTAATTATTTCACGTGTAGTATAATGGTATTAGTTGGTCACAAAATGATGTCAACCAGTTTACAATTGAATAGACATTCATGACTTCAAGCCATTTATCTCAACCAGTATAATAGCTTAGTTTTGTTTAAAAATTGTGTGACTATATACATATATATATATATTAGTTGATCAAATTGCAAAATTATTGTATGAATTAATATTTTATTTATTAGGGTATTATTGTTATGCAAATATATATTGAATTAATTTTAATTGTATAAACTAATATCTAACTTTGTTGTGTAGTATTGTGCATGAAACTATAAAATAATTCTAAATTATAAAAATAAAAATAACAAATTGATAAACAACGCTTTTAAGTGAAAAAATTGCCATTTGAAGTACACATTAGGAGACATTATTATTATTATTATTTTAAAAAGCATCGCTAACACTTCTAAAAACAAAAGCAACACTATACAACAGTTTAGGTGACACTTTTACATTAAAAAGCATTGTTACACGTACATTTATCGATGATTTTATTATTAGAAGTGTTGCTACACATAGCTTTAGGCAACACTTCTAATAATATAAGTGTCATTACACATAGTTTTAGGTGACACTTCTAATAACAAAAGCATCGTTGAACATAAATTTAGGTGATGCTTTTGCATAATAAAGCGTAGCAAAAATATGTTCATATCCTTTATAATATTTTTTGCGATGCATTTGACAACTTCAAATGATGTTGAAAGGGTTATTTAAGGTATTATTAGACAACGCTTTTAAAAGCATTGCCTTTAAAAGTGTTACTACACATAGTTTTAGCCGATCCTTCTAATAACAAAAGCATCGCTAAATATAAATTTAGGTGACGCTTTTGCATAATAAAGCGTAGCAAAAATATGTTGTTTATATCTTTTATAATATTTTTTGCAATGCATTCGACAACTTCAAATGACGCTGAAAGGGTCATTTAAGGTATTATCAGTTAATGCTCTTAAAAGCATTGGGTTTTGCTCTGCAAATTTAGCGATACTTGATCAGATGACGCTTAGTCTAATGTTGGCTTTTAGATTAAACAACGCCTAAAATGCATCTCCTATCAATGCTATCCTGATAGTGAATAATATTAATTAATAATAAATAAATACTCAACTAAAAATAAAGTCCATGTTACCACCACAATCTAACCAAAGTGACACATCAACATGTGACATCATTGTAACAAATGTCCACCACCATCACAAAATTCGATTCTGACACATTTCCATAGCTCCAAATCTAAATTCCAAAACGTTTACATACCCATTTCAACTTAAGATCCATTAACGTGAAACATAGAAATAATTTATCAACAATAAACAACCATTACTGCTGGTACACTTTGCTGTTGCTGTCAAATCCAGTTAAAAAATATCTCTAAAACTCACAATTCTATACTCCAACCTAAATCTAAAACCACATGTAACAAGCTTAACTTATCCAAACTCAAAGATTAGAAGAGACTTAAAAATTTACCAAAATTCCAAGCTAGATATCCACATGCATGAACAATCCAATTACAAGAGCTTTAAAACCCAACTTCAGAAATTCTATTTCTCCAACATGCAAATAACTTACGTGCATCACCAACACACCTAGATGCCATTGGTATGTATGCATGCAAAGACCATCACCATGATCGTTAGCCATGCATGTATTTTTAAAATTTCCCATTTCCCGGCTTTCAAATTTAAAACCAACAACACACAACATCAAAAAAAAGAGAGATAGAGGGAAGCTTACTCATGAAACTCACTCAAACCACCATGTGTGGAAAACCTAGCTTCAAAAGCTTTCTTCAACAATGGTGTCTCAATAACCATTTCTCCGAACATACATGAAAAAAGTCCAATAAAGAGATACAGAGTGATGAAGAGTAGATTAAACCAAAGATCCATATTCAAACCCATGTGCAAGACCATTCAAAGCTTCCAAACCATAAGTCCACACACACATGCAAGTAAATCAAATGGTAGAGGAGAAAATGAGGAGCAATTTAAGCTGAAAGCTAGAATGAAACTCATTAGAATTTTGATCTGTGTTGGCCTATTCAAGGCTAGAATTAAAGGGGCTAAGGGTAGAATTAGGTCATAATAATTGTTCCAATGTATTTGGAGGGTGCCAAAATTTTAAGAAGCTAAGAGAACGAAGTGTGAGTGGCTTGGTTTTACGAAGAAATTAAGGAAAGAAAAACGGTTACCATGAGTTTGCTTGAAGCTTAGTGTCAGTTTGATGATGGGGAGAAAAAAGTAGAAACAAGGTAAGGGAGAAGAAGGATTAAGAGGTATGTTCTAACAAATTATACATATATATATATATATATATATATCGAGAGAGAGAGAGAGAGAGAGGGAGAGTAGTTCTTCTATTAGGATGTCCTGATAGAGTTAATGAGGAGACTTAATTGTATCTGTTTAAAGATATATGAATATTTCAAAATACATGCATATCTTTAAAATGATACGTTTGAGCCTGCACAATAAT
Organism: Ziziphus jujuba; assembly: GCF_031755915.1. NCBI lineage: Eukaryota > Viridiplantae > Streptophyta > Magnoliopsida > Rosales > Rhamnaceae > Ziziphus > Ziziphus jujuba. Next base: position 25,240,151 of record NC_083379.1, read on the forward strand.
TCTATCAGGATGTTTTGCTGAGAGCCAATCATATATAGATAAATTTAATAATAAAAAATAAAGCAATATAATACTAATAATAAAACATCTACTAAACAATAGCTATATGTACATATATATACACACACGCACACAAAATAAAATTGATATTAAAACAATATATTTATAATATATTATACCAATTTCATTTTAGTATGGTTCATTTTGATAAAAGACTAAATTGTCATTTATTATGATTTTGACCGTAATTTTAAATTCGTAATTCAAAATTAATGTGCTACTAGTTCACGAAATCGTATCGACATGCTTTACACAATTGTATCAAAGTTTAAAACTAAATTCCCATTGTACTAAAAGTCAACTCTTGTGCTCATTTGGTTAACTGTGATAAAAAATGGTCAAAATAAATTTGGCATTTCCACAAAATGGTACATTACGGAAAAAGGTTTAAAAATAAAAAGTAAATAAATAAAAAAGTAGAAAGAGAATAGTGAAGGAACCTAGGGTGGCTTTGTCATTTATGGCTTGCGATTGGGAGGAATGCTTGCATTTGTAGTTATTTCAATGATATTTTCAACCGTGAATGAGAAAGACAGTTGATTCAATGGTGGATTTAGTTTTCTTTGGTTTGGAGAAAAGATGAATAGTAGAAAGATGATTAATTCTGTAAGATTCAAAACGTTTAGCCATCTAATGAGAAAAATCCTCTTTGGGAAAGGCTATTATTTTTAGAACTAAACAATTAAGTGGGCTAAAAAACAAGTGGGCCAAATGAAGCATATTGGACCAAATATCCAAAGAGAATAAAGAGTTGGGTTTCTATCTAACAGCCTAAATTACAATGGGTTAACAACAACCGAGAAGGGTTGGAAGCTGATTTAGGATCTGTGTATAACTAATAAAAATAGAATTTTAATCTATAAAACTTTATATAATATATTTTTTTTAAAAAAATTTTTTATTAAAAAAATTAATAAATATTTAATTATAAATAAAAAAAATTATATTAAATACTTAATAAGTTTTCATATAAATTAAAAAACTATATTAAATATTTATTAAATTTTCATATAAATTAAAAAAATTTTTTTATAAAAAATATAAAATTTAAATTTTTTTAAAATAGTTTAAAATTTTTTTTATTAATAAATATTTATTAATTTTTATCAAATATCTTTATTTTTTTTTTAAAAAAAATATTTTAACTATCGAGTGGAGCAAAAAACCAAAACAAAACCAAAAAAAAAAAAAAAAAGAAAAAAAGAAAAAAAGAAAAGGCCAAATAAACACTCAAAACACTTTTATCGAAACCCGCAGAAAATAGAGAAACTGAGAGAGCCACAGCTTAAACCCCATAGCAGCAAGGAAAAGAAAATGGCAAGAAATCCTGTTGCTGCTGTACGGCAATTGGTTCGCAATGGAAGAAAGCTCTACGCGCCGTCTCGAATTCTCCATCCACTTCGTTCGACTTCCGTCCAAACCACATCTCCACCCATCCAATCTTCAATCAAACCCTTCTCTGTAAACCTTCACTTTTCCGACCTCCCTTTTCTGCAGAACCGATCACTCGCCTCGTCTTCAGGTATTTATCCTCTATCCTTGCTGTGTATGCGAATGGTTTATTTGTTTTTTTATTTTTTATTTTTTTTTTGAATTGTTTTCGCACAAGTTGGTCGTGTTCTCTGTTCCAATTTTGCATTTATTGTCTGACAAAAGTGCAATGAAATTAGAAACTGCGTTTCCACTTTTTTTTAGATGCTATTGGGAGTTAAAGGAGAAAAAAATGAACCCACGAATTGTTCTTTTTCAGTTTTCATAAAACATGTGGTTTTTGCCTTTTTTAGACTGCTTTTCTTGATTTTGGCATGTCATGGCATAAGTCTTCTTTGCCTTTGTTGCGCATGCCCAATGTGGTTCAATGGATGTTTCACAAAACAAAGTAACCGGCCATTGCATAGGTGATATTGGTTTTAATTTTTAGAATACTTGGTGCATTCTTGTAGTAAAGGATATTTTTTGACCATTTTCTTGTTCATTACGTTTTGTTTTCGTAATGTTTATGTTCATTTTTTGGTTCAGTAAATGAATGATAATTACTACCACGATAGCCATTTATAATGACAAAAAGAAAAAAAAAAAAATTATGAAATGAGTCTCATTTTATTGACAAATCAGTTTTCACTTTCTTTTTTTCTCGCTCAACGCTTGTACATAAGTGAGAAGCCTAACTATCATTTAAAGCATAAGCCTATTATACGCAACTTGAGTAAAACTTATAAAAAAAAACCTAAAATCAGAAGAGTAAAAACATAACATTGTCAAATGAGGGATTTGTTTTGCCTTTACTGTTTGGTCTTATAAAAAATAGCAACGAATTATGTGGAAGCAAACGGCGGTGCTGTTACTACTGTCCATTTTGGTTAGTAAACTGCTGTTTAGCATTGTTGTTGGTAAAGTACTGCTGTTGCTGCCATCCAACCACCAGCACAACCACTTATCTTCCTGCTTAACTAAAACTGATACTTAAAACAGCTAAGTTTATTTACAAAAACTTTAGACATGCATGACCATTTATGTTTTCATATACAATTTAAGAAATTCACAAACAGGATAATATTGATTGACACTTAGATAAAAATATTTCATTAGAAAATATATGCATTTTTTACGGTCTTTTGAGTTTAGCTCAATTTGTTAGATGATAATTTTTGACTTAGATGAATAAGTTTGAGCTAGTTGCAAGTTTTTTGTACACCCCTAGGTGTTTTGGTTTTTAATGTGAATGAGACTATTAAGATTGTAACATTCCAAATTAAAAAACCAGGGGAAGTCTAATAGATTGTTCACTTGATCTCCTAGTAAGCTTGTGCTGGTTTTGATGGTTTCTACGAAGTTAATGGCTATAATGTGATTTACATGATGTATTTTCTATGCTTGGCCATTTTAATCGAATCCATAGTTAGGCATAGGATTTCATGGTACCAAACAGCTTTCTAATTGATGCAGCTTCAAGATTTTGTATTCAAATTTTACTTTTCAGAATGCATTTGTAAATATGCATGTAGCTGGCAATTTAAATTGCTAAGAGCCACAGTTATCATTGATTGTGTCTCTTTAAAAAACTTCAATGTATTCTGTATGCTAACATATAAAATGTATCCTTAGTAAGTCATGGTAGGTTCTTATTTCCTTGCAAAATAGACTTTTGTTGCTGTGGAATAAGCTGCCTTATAAAGAAGGGGATGAAAAGCATTTGAGTTGATTGCTGATAACAAATATATAGATGAAATGTTATGGGTGCATTTCATTTACACATGGTGATCAGAATATGACCTTTGGTTGCTGATTTGTATATTAGTTGCTTCATATGGTGATTGTTTTCATGGTTTTCTTTTTATTGTGAATGATATTTGGGTTATATGCCTCTGCAAAATGTGATTTTTTAATGAGTTTTTATCCAAAGAAGATTGTCAAAAATCTTGATTGGTGAAGTTTAATGTATAATGTTTGTGATTTAGGTCCTTCAAACATTGTTCTCATTAAGTCAGAGGAAGGATTCAAAACTGCAATTAGCAAAGCTCAAGGTATATTAATGAAAAATAATTTTTATTTTTTGCTCATGTAGAACTTCCTACATAAAATAATAATAATTTTGATAAATTTCCTTTAATTTTGTTGTAACAGATGGATCTTCTCCAGCAATTTTCTATTTCACAGCTGTTTGGTGTGGACCTTGTAAGTATTTGGTTAAAGTAGTACCACCTTCATCTTAAAAGTACTGTAAATTTAAGTCTTAAGCTTTCAACAGTAGCAATGGATGCCTGGTCCTTTTTGTTTACCACGAGTTGACTCTGTCTGGTATGAATTCTTAAAATTGTTTGATTCAAGAAATTTTTGGCATGACATTTGTTTAGAAAATTTGACTTCTACAAGTTTCAACTATATTATTGGAGAACTTATTGAATTTAGTTCAACCCATTCACTGTTCTGAAACCCCCAATTATATGTCAAGGGAAAATGTTAAAAATTTGATTGAGGTTGAGCTTAGTTTAATTTTGAGTTGTTTGTATACCCCAAAATAGGGAACAAGCCACTTGTAGTTTTTGGTTTTTTGTGTTTGAAAATTTGGATTGAGTTTAGAAAATTGACCTTGAATTTTGAGAATTTTAATAATATTTGAAATTTGGAAAAGTTTCGAGAATTTGAAATTTGAGAAATTGAATTTAGGATTTTGTAATTTGTAATTGAGAATTTAAATGATTTCTTTTGAAATTCAAATTTGTTTAGTGTATGATACCATAGTTATCAATTTGATTTAGTCGGGTTTACATTTATTAATTTGGTTACTAAATAATATATTTGGGATGTCTCTAATAATTTTTGCAACTCTTAAATTTGTTTAAGTATAAGTCAAATTGGTTATTAGTTGACATATTTTGATTAATAAATTTGTTAAACCATTTTTTATGTGCCAAATTAATTTTGATTAATAATCTTTGGATTAATCGATTGGACTCTTCGATTGTTGGTCAGGTGTATGTTCGACTTTTGTTGGTAGAATATTCTTAGAATCCTCAACTTCATATTACTGAACAATTTAGATCTGTTGAATTAACAAAGTACTGAACAATTTATACTACTAAAGTATTATTTAGGAATCACAAATTTTTACTAGTGTATGTGTTGCCTTTTTTCTAGAATAATATTGGAATAGTACTTTTGTGGCTATTAGTTAACTATAATTAATGAATAATTGAAGTTGTTTATATTGCAATTGCTTAATTTATTAATTTGATGAAAATGAATTTTAAGACAATTGAGCAGATTAATAATAAACACAAAGGGTTAAACAATATAATTTTTCTTCCTTTTTTTTTTTTTTTTTTTTTTTTTTTTTTTCTTTTAAAAAAAAGAAACTTGTGGGGGTGATTGTTGCACTAAAGTTTATTGGATAAATTTCACGTTTTCTTTGAGTGCCAAGAGTGTAATGTGTAATTTTCCCTTACTTTTTTGAGAAGCATCTGGCAATGAACTGCACTAGTGTAAATCATGAACTGGTCTTGTTCTTTGTGCAGGCAGGGTTATATCTCCTCTTATTGAAGAGTTGAGTGGTCAGTATCCTCATGTAACAACATATAAGGTTGATGTTGATGAGGTAGGAAGGATTTTTGTTGTTGGGTTATGTCTATATTTTAATCAAGTTCAAATTTTGTGGATTTTGTTACAACTTACAATTTTATAATCTACTGTTTGAATATCATTAGATTAAACTTGGAGCATAAAAGAGTCATCAATTCGGAAATCCAGCTATCTTGTTATTAGGTTTTATGGTTTAACTCTTATAGATTATCAAAGCTAACAATTTTTATATGTATGTATATATATATACACATATAAATATATGAAATCATATATATACGTATGAATATATGAAATCATACTTTAGGAATGGGGAATGGTTTGTATGAGGTAAGGAGTCGAGAATATTGTTAATGTGTCATCATTAGTACTGTAGTTTTGTATTAATTCTTGGGTCAACTTCAAAATATAAACCTGCAATTTTTCTTATTTTATCGTTATTATTGTTGTTCTTGTTATTATTATTATTATTTTTTCAGAAGAACCATTTTGGATGGTATTAGTTTATATGGTGAGGAATGGTCTTTTATGTAAAGCATACAAACATTTGGAGGATAGTATGTGAGTGCTTTCTGTGAATATCGAACACCATCCAATTACTATCGGATAGCATAAGATTGTTTTCATTATTTGTGTGAACTTTATTTGATTTATTATGTGGAAAATCTTAATGCCTTTAATAAATACCAACTCAAATTCATCTGGTTTTGGTTAGGGAAAAGTGAGTTCAAGTGCAAGGGATCTGAAATTTCCATTTATTGTTAGAAAGCAGTTTGTTGATTGCTATTATCACTATGCAATTCAATAACAAGTCTGATTAAATGTTTCTGGCTACAGTGGAAGTATTGTATTTCTTTTTCCTTAGGTTTTTCTTTATCTTTGCTTTTGAGATTATACGGAATCTTGTTTTGTAGTCTTGAGATATTGCTATATTATTTGCATCAATGTTAAACCGACAAGAATTAAGAGAAAAGAAGATTATAGACAGAGGAGAGCCTATCTTGATTGAGAGACACTTATCTTTTCCCAAGTTACTGTTGGCCCCTTTTACCTTACAGCTTGGGATGGATCTTCTTTGCATATTATATGTTATCCTTACCTCTTGTTAGGAGGGATGTATGTTTTTACAAATGGCAGTTAACCTAATTTGCTTGTGTATTCTTAGATTGTTGATAAATAGAAGTTAGCAATATGTGCCACTAATCTGTATTAACAGGAAAGGAAGAGTAACCAATTTACAAGGAATTGTAACCAATCTTCAATCTATCAAGAAAACTACTTTGCCCCAGTTATCCAATTAGCTTACTGAATTGCCCACAATTTTCCACTCAGCTGTATGAGCACATAAGGGCTGCCCTTCATAAACAGTTTGAAAAATGGCCCATTGATACCAAAGATAGTCCACCATGGTTTAACACCAAATATCTCCATCCATATAACACTAGGGTAATGGTTCTGCCGACGAGGGTATCCTTCTGCTACCAATTACTTAACCGCCTTTTCTATTTAAACTCTTACCCCTACCTGCACACCTTAGACAGTCTGTTGAGGTCTGATTAGTGGGATGATTGCTTTATGGAACCACCACCTTGAACACCTGAAGGTAGATTGTGTGATCCAACAGATATGCGTGGTAGCTATAGTCCACATCATCCCCCACATATGGGTTCTCATGAGAATAATAATGAGGTTATCACTCATAGGTGAAATTGATGCACATCCTATGCCTTTAATGATTGGTTAATGGACTTTAAGGATTACTTTGATTGGTATGCCTTGACAGATGTAAATTGTGGACTATTTGTCCTCATGAAGTTTGTAGGTGCTGCCAAAAAGTATTGACAATATGATCTGCGTTTGGAATTGAACCAATGAATTTGCCAATTATGAGTTGGGAGCTTTAACCATTCCCATGGATCTATTCATCATTGGCCATTATGAAACATATGTTAAAAGAGAAATACCGTCCAACCTGTTACAGAAAGAACTTTTCTTAATACAAGGCAATTCTAGTGTCCACGACTATGTGGCACAATTTGAGGACCTTACTTTCTCCTGTAACCTTATTGAGGAACATGGAGCCACCAAAAATAGGTTCATTGCTGATTCAACGATTGACATCCAACATGAGTCGCTCTTGTTCTTGACACTTTTCAGGAAGCTGTCTTGATTGAGAAGCACTTCCATCAAATTGTTTTGTGTTCTGGCCAAAATTGGTATCTCTCTTCTAAATAGGTACCATTCCACCATCCTAACTCCTTAACTCCTTTTCATCCTTCTACAAAGTAGCCAAGAAATCTTGATAACAACCAAGATAACTCTTGATATTCAGCATGCAATTCTTGATACCAACCAAGTTGAAATTGAGTTTTTTTATTCTGTTAGGGATATCGAGTCATGTGAGGGTAATGGATCTGCCTTTGAGTAGTCTCCATATGAGGTGCATTCTTTCCACCCCAGCCAACTCTGATGAGTGGAATTGTACCAGTATGAGATATCGAGTCATGTGAGGGTAATGCATCTGCCTTTGAGTAGTCTCCATATGAGGTGCATTCTTTCCACCCCAGCCAACTCTGATGAGTGGAATTGTACCAGTATTTATCATACTTGTATTAACCTTAACAATAAGGTTTGTAGAGTTGTCATTATTAGTGGCAGCAATATGAATATAGTCTCCAAGGATGCCATCACCAGCTTCAAGTTTTAACCTGAATGTCACCCACACGCTTCATGAGTTGCTTGGGTTGATAAAACCACTCTACTGATGAAGTAATGTCGAGTTTCTATTCGATTTGGTTCTTGCATTGAGGATCTTTATTTGATACCCTCCCCATGATGTTGATAAAACCACACTACTGATGAAGTAATGTCGAGTTTCTATTTGATTTGGTTCTTGCATTGAGGATCTTTATTTGATACCCTCCCCATGATGTTGCCCATATTGTCTTGGGAATATCATGACTATAGGCCATGATATGCTGAAGATGTAACAACTTCATGGAGAATAGGAATTGAATAAGCAGAAGCAAATAATTTGTTTGCAAGTCCTAAGATTATCCACAGTATTAATGAAGGTTCATGAACTAATACAAATTCATGTACATGAACCATATTTAATCAGTTAGTAATAACTAGGTTCGTTAACATCTCTTCTGACATATACCGCATTAATTTTGTGTCATCAAGTTCATGTACTTAGATCTTTATATGAAGTGGATAACATGATAGTAGATAGAAGCAGATTTTATCCGAACAAAGAATAGAGATTAATTTTTGGGTTTATGAGATGCAAAACTTTAGTTGTCCTGTATCACAACCTTTAGTTGTTCAACCAGAAAGGTAAATCGGTAATTTGCAGCAGCCACCTGATTCTAAGTCTAAGCCTGCACATTGCTGTCCTGGCAGAATCCCGCCAACAGAATCGTTCCATCTTGTCCCTTCTACATTTTCCACTTGATGTACATGTGGATGTCCTGGTTCTACATATGCACCCCTTTATTGTTTGGTACTGATGCAGATTTGTTTCAGTGCTACAAGTTTTAACTTGTCAAAGTTAGAGTTCTTTTCACCTGAGGAGAATGATTGAGAATGGATTCTAATAAAACAATTATGATTTTATAATTTTTTGGGAAACATTATGATGTTTATTAAGTGTTTCAATTTAGTTTCCTTGTTTCACTAGATTTCCTTATTGTATTTAGTTTTCAAATGTTGATTGTTTAATTATAAATAGGGATTATTGTCACCCATATTAGACTGATTAGTGAGATTATGAACTAGATATTCTCTTTTGGAGGTTTTCTTTATTATTTTTCTCTTTACTAGTCTTCTACTTCTCTCCTTATTCCCCCATTTCCGCTACTTAGTCAATTATCTCCCCCTTTCTTCTAATTCTCCCTCCCTCTTGTTCAATTCTCTTGTCTGTTTCTTGGTTATAGTCCTACATCGCCCTTATTACTTTTATTTGGAACCTTTACTGTTTGTCACAAGTTTTATTGGAGGGACCTAAAACGCTTTTACTTTTCTACTATGAAGAGAATGTTGGTAAGTGGAATTCTAGAGTTATTGACACTAATAATAAATTAAGCTGTTTTGCTAGAGGTGCTAGAGTTGTCTTTGGACAATTGAAAGCACTTCCTGCTTGTGAGTTGATACCACCACCAAACCCCCCACCGCACAAAACGGCAAGCAAACACACACCAGAAGTTAGTGGGAAAAAAAGTTACCATACAGTTGATAGATGTATATAATTTTAATTTATTTTATATGGAAGTTATAACATATTTTCTTGTATTGCTAATTCCTCATAGATTTAAAATAATCAAGCTTCTGTATTTAATTATGTCCATTTATTTGGAAGAGTGGAATCATTAAGTTCTTCGTTGCTTGGTTGCTCCTCTGAAAGGTGTTTCATGTAAAATTACTTTTTGCAGTACTTGGCGAGGCTACTGAAATTTTGAACTATGCATAAATTGTGTGGTTTTCTTTTTGTATGAGTATAAATTGCCTTGATGTTTAGTATTGTCTTTTGCTTATATTATTCAATGTATTGCTTTATCACATTGTTATAGCATGCTTGTTCTCCGGCAGTAATATTGTTTATTCTATCTTACAGGAAGGCCTTGGAAACACATTAAGCCTCTTGAATATCACCTCAGTGGTAAATGGTTTGATCATTTTGCTTTATTCAATTTTGTTGATGTTTATAACCTCATGAACCTCTGATTTATGAACCAATTATAAATATGCTAAACGACAAGGCTATAATGGTGTTGGGTGCTATATTCAATTTGTAGCTTCCTTGGAAGTAGTATTCATCTTTGCTATTATACTTGACCTTTCCTTCCATCCTGCGCTAGCCAGTGATATCTTTTTACCTGGTACCATATTTTAAATTCCAGTTATAATTGATAATAAATTAGATCATAAGCTTTCGGGATTGGTATCTGATATTTACAAGTTCTTTTTAAGATGTCCTGTAAAGTTTTGTGGAAGTTTCTTGTTGTTAAATGATATATATGTTGAAGTTATTACTGGCAAGAGAATAAAAGTACATTCTTCATCTTCCGCAGCATTGTTTGCTCTGGCACTTGATGGGCTTTTTTGTTTGAAATGGACAGGATTTTTATTTTATTTGTTAAATCTAGTCCAATCAACATTAAATTAAATGCAATTTCATTGGGTTAGACTTAAAATAGCGTAATCCATATAACAAATGGGTCTGAAATTGTTCAAGATTTGCCATGCTTCAATTCTTGTGTGTTCCTTAATTACACATGTTGAAGTTCCATTTTGTGATGTGTGCCACTATTGAGTTTTCAAGAGCATTTTCTGTAGCTTAAAAAAAAATAAAATAAAAAAAATTAGGAAGGGAAGCTAGGCGTGCAGTCTAGCTGCGTAAATGCAATTGGACATATGTTTCTTCCTACAGAATTAACAGGGTTACTTCGCTAATCTTGCATCTTTCTGCAGCCAACATTTCATTTCTTTCAAAATGGGAAAAAGGCCGCTGAAGTTGTGGGCGCAGATGCTGCACGCTTGAAGAATACCATAGAAAATCTTTACAAGTGAATTACTTACTATGCTTTGCCCTTATTTGTGCTCTTTTATGTTTTTGTAAATCCTGCTTTATAATATTGGATCTCTTCTTTAACGAGTGGATTTTTAGTTGATATTTTGAAGGTTTTACTAAAGTTCTATTCATATTCATATTTGATCAATTCTTTCTATATAATTTTTCTTCCTTGAATTGTTGATTTCTCATGCTTCCAAAATGACGCTGGGCCTGAACTAAATAAGTAATAAAACAAGGAAGAAAGCGTAATGTATTTTTTTTAATTTAAAAAAAAATTGGTTTATCCATTTTATTGCACTAAAACTAGCTTTACAGAATGAGGAGACCGAAGAAACTTGGGTGGAGGCTTTGCTATTTAGAAAATAGTTTTCAATCCTGTTATAAGCACTATTCGATATCGGGAGTAAACAATCCACCACTGCATTAGACTTCCCATCCTTTGCAATAAAGATTCCTTGCGGTGGAACTAGAGCAATTTCCATAAATAACATAAACAGGGGCCATCGGCATCCCCAAAAAAAAAAAAATAATAATAATAATTAAAAAAAAAAAATCGGGTGGTATTTTAACCACTTAATTTTACATGGTCATTCTATGAATTGTTGATATGTGGTAAAAGAGGGATTAATATGATTTTAAAATGTTGATATGATTTAAAATTTTGATGTTTCTTTTATTTATCATATTTTCGTGATGTATCAAAAAATTTGTGCACTGACCACGTAAAATAGGTGGTTGAGGGATCACCTGGTTTTGTTTCTATACATACAACTTTGTTAAATAAATCCCTTACAATTTAAGAAAACAATACATTCAAAGAAAAACATTAAGAAAGTTATGCAGAAAAAACAAGTAAATATCATATATATATATATATGTATATATATATATATTTGTAGTTCATTCTTTGCACCAATAGTTTTGACAAAGATTTTTAACTAATGATCTTAATTTTTAAACTAATATAATCCAATAGCACAAATCTATTCTTACTTTTAGAAAATATTCACTTATTAAACTTTATTTTCATATTTAAAACAACATTAATTATTGTCAAAACAATACAATGTACAAAATTCTTTTTCATTAACAATGTTAATTTTTATGTAAAAGAAAATGTTAATCTCTTTTTATCTTTAAGAAAAATGTTAATCTTTAGTAATTAAAAAAAAAAAATTTAATATCTCCTCAAAAATGTTATTTTCACATCGAGAAAAAACCTAGTTATACTCCGCTAAAAATAATCAAGACGTCAACATGATAAACACAAATAGGAATTTACCATTCTCATTAAAGAACGAAATACTTTTAATAAAGAACAATAATTTTTTGAACATTATAATTTAAGCCAACAACTGTATCTATTATAATTGTATCTATTATAATTTGTAGGAAAAAAAATGAATAATAATTTTTTTAAAAGCAAGGATTCCATATCAAAAGGGAAAATAAATAAATAAAAGTTAAAATTAAAGGAAAATATATTATCGTATTTTTTATTGCAAAATATATACTTTTTTGGCTATACAAAAAACTGTATGTGAGATATTTTTCTTTTTCCAAAGAAATGTAGGAGATAGATTAAACATCTTATGGATGAGGAGAGAGAGAATATGTTTATATGAGAGAGACTATTGAAGATTTGTATTAGTTTTATCGTAATAAATATTGTTTTTAAAATGGAAATAAGTTATGTAGGTGATATTAAATGAGCATATGTGTCTAACGTTAGATTATATTAGTTTAAAGGTTAAATTCATTTGTTAAATCTTTGTTAAAACTATTGGCACGGGGAATGGATCCTTATATGTATGTAAATTTCCTAACACAAAATTGGATGCTTTGGTACTGTAGGGGGATACAAAGGATAAAACAGTGACGTTTTGGATGATAAGTGACGTTTTGGATGATAAAAGGTACCTTTGTGATTGAAATGGCATTGCCTATATGGAAGGATGAAACAACGATAAGGGATGAGACAACATTGAAAGATGAAACAATTTCATTTTTAGCTGAATTTAAATTAGTTTAGTTCAATTAGGCTGAATTGATTAAAAGATGAAACAACACATATATATATACATAATTATTAATGATATTTGAAGAATATTAAAGGATGAAATACTATGCTTGGTTCGATTAATTTCTGGATAGATTAAATCACCCATGTCATCATACACAATTTGCGGATGAAAAGAATTCTATTATTTTTAGGATTCTTTTACAACATAAACGCCAATCCAAAGATGACTCTGTGGTCTAGTTCTTTTGGGGATTAGGAGTTTTAGTCCTACTAGGACTCTAAAAAGTCAAAGACACCATACATAAACTTGATTTCTTTGTCAAAGCAAAGTATGTCATTGTAAGCTTACATTGAGCATTAGAATACTTCAAACACATTGTTAACTTAAGCAAGTGTCATTGGTAGATACCACAATGGTACCCCAAGATTCTTCACGTTTATTTATTATTTTGTAGGTTTAGATAGGAAGATTCGAAGATTCATGTAAAGATCCTCTTGTTTGGATTTGTGCATCAACAGTTTGGAGCACTAGATAGGATGTGGTGATTTGAAAGCATCACAAAGATTCTAAAATTGTTGCAGGTTCATGTAATAACCTGTTTCGAAAAAACATCTAGATTTTAAATTTTTGACCAAGGTTGATCAAGTGAATTGTTTATGGGTCCCAAATTTGACTTATTGTATGCTCAAGAATTTTGGTTTGACCGATATACCATAGTGTATAGCTTGTCTTTATGAGTTTGTTGAAATATTAGTGCAAGTTTAATCTAAAAAGAACAAGGGTCAACGTTGTTGGAAATTAATTTTGGAAGAGTTTTGAAGTGCTCGGCTTTAAAGCTTACGAATAAGGCATTGAATTTTCTTCAAGGCTGATATGGATGTCTTTCTTTTTTACAAAGGGAAAACTAAGGTGTTTTGGCAAAACCGAATTTCATTCATTCATTGTAATGATAAACATATATATAGCATACAAAAGTGGTGTCAAAGCATACCATGGCCGAACCTAAGCACCAATAATTTCTAAGTGCTTAATGGTGAAGCAAGTACATATGTAAAAGTAACTTCATCATATGCTTCCTAGAATTTTGACAAGTGTTGCTACCTTATTGACTACTTGAAGTTGAAGTAGTCCTTCTGCATGATGCAACGTGTATTCATATGCATTGGAGGAGAGGTAGGCTGAATGGTTAGGCTCTATGTCATCAAGTAGCTATCCATGTCATCATCCTTTTCATTAAGGTGCTTTCATGTCATCAAGGTGCTTAAGTTTTCTTAAACCCTCATTTAGCAAATACACTTTAATTAAATCATTTTGGTGTCTTTGTGCACCAAATTAACTAGCCTATATTGTCCAAAATTTGGCTAGAACAAACTACAAAAGAAAGTAGAAAAACAAGTTTTAATAGCAGCCTCCTGGCCAAAGCAACTAGGTCTCGGGTTTGCTTATTATCATGACTAACAATGCCATGATTCTCTAACACTCCTCCTTGGCAATGTTAGGCATGATGTATAGTAGACTCTTAAGCTTTTGAAGTCTCTCCTTTGGCAATGGTCTTGTAAGAATATTTGCAAGTTGATATTGTGTAGGATAATAGACCAAGTTTGTCTCTTTATTTCTTTTAACCTCTTGGATGCCATGTGATGTGATTCTGCCCGAGCCCGCTCAACCGATAACCCGCTGGGGTGCTGACTCGACACGGATGAAGACTAGGCCAATCACAAGAGCTCAAATTAAGAGATTTAAGGACAACCTGGGATTATTTATACAGGGGGTAATCAATCTCAACAGAGCTTGTCCATACTTGAAGATACAAAGCCTATTCTAAGCATCCAAGTGGTGGAAGCCGATACGGACCCGGGTGACGGTTTTGGTACATTTTTGGAGTCAGGGAAGCATGAAATGGTTCCAATGCTTTATGGGTTCAATACATATACCTAAGAGGTCATGAAATCAAGTTAAAGCAGCCCCAAATGCAATAAAAAACGGCTTGTACGGACAACATCAACAATTTGACCGAATTTGCTGTATTGCTTGCTGGCTTTACTGTATTTTACTGTATTAGCCTTTTCTTATTTTTCCAAGCATGGGCAACGTGTGGGACTTCATATTCAGATTATTTGGCATCCTAAAAAGCATCTAGAAGCTGACTTGAAGCTCAAAGAGGTCAAAGATTGATCAAAGTCAACTTGATCAAAAGGCTAGCATTTTTAGTTTCCTAATTTGTTTTTACTTTTTGTTTTAGGAAACTACCATTACTTTTTGGCTTTTATTTATTTATTTTCTGGACAATAACTTTAGGAAGGTTTGTATTTTATTCTTTCCATTGTAAATTAATTAATTCATAATTTAATATAAAGGAATTAATTAATCAAACTTAGATTAGGAAAGGAAGTATAGTTTCGGCCAACTAGGTTTCTTTATGTGTGGTGGCTGGTTTTTCTTTATTTTTAGGGTTTTATTTTGTGGCTTTGTAGCCTATTTAAAGGCTTATTTTTCAATAAGAAAAAAGCTTTGATTTGATAAAGAAAATACTTGTGAGATTAATTATCTCTTTGTTCTTTGAGAACACCTAAAACACCATTAGAGAATTGGTTGTTTTAGCTTGACTTATCAATAGGTTTTCCATCCCCTATTGTGGCGTCTACATTATACCAAGGTTTCTAACCATAGGTTGATTAGGGGTTGAGGTCCATTCCATTAGAACTTGAACTTAATTGAGATCCGGGCTAATATAATACGGGTTTAGGAGCAGGTCGTCCTAGGTTCGTATCATTTGGTATCAGAGCTAAATTTTGTTCAGGTTTGATCTATCTTTATTTTCTTTTTTTGTTTTTGTGTTATTATGCAATTTTAGCATTAGGTTAAGGTTGCTTCTATCACCATACACGTTATGCATCTTAACAAAAAAAAAAAAAAAAAAAAATTCATTCCTAGTTGAATTAGGATTTCCTAGTTTTATCGTATTTTTGTTTCCAAGTTTGTTGGTTGTTCTTCATCATTGTTCTTGTTGATTTTGGTTTTGTTGATTTTTCTTTGCTGTTTTAGTCTTAAATATTTGCATTCATATATTCAAAAAAAAAAAAAAAAAAGAGTTTGCGGCAACATTTAAAAAAAAAAAAAAAAACTGCACATTTGTGTTTATTTGGAGGTCACGGGTTTGGTGTTTGTTTTGGAGTTGGAATTGCAATTTTGGTAATTATTCTTGCTACTGCAGTTGTTTATGTTCTGTGAGTGAAACAAAAGAAAAAAAAAAAAAAAAGAAAGTAAAGCCGAATAAAAAAAAAAAAAAAGAAAAATATTTCGGTTTGTTGGAGTTTGATTTCTTTGCTGGAAATCTGTTGGAGCTGCTGGTTTTTTGCTTATTTATTCAATATTTGAGTTTCTGGGGAATTATTTTTGCTGTTGGATATTTGGATTTTGGGTGCTTAAATTATTTGGATTAAAATTAGATAAGGAAATTGATACAAAACTTGAATTACAAGAACAACTGAAGGAATTTGATGTAGGTTTATGTTGTTGTACCCTAGAGCACAATCATTCAAGGTGTTAGTCAAGAATGATTGTTGTTGGTTCTTGGTTCTTGATTTTGTTTTTTTTTTTTTTTTTGGGTTTGTTTACATGTTGAAATGTGGTGATCTTGCCACAATGTGCAAGGTATCGGTTACACTTGCACTCTTTGTTTTGCAACATCAAAGACCAAACATTATTTATGTTTATGCATTTTATTTTATCTTGTAATGTTTAAGAACAATATCCTTTTTGTAATGCCCTAAGCTCATTATCTAGCTTAAGGCCTTTTTTGTCTAGTTGCTGGAATTGTATTTCCAGCAATATAAGTCCACTTCCTTGGATGCCGTTTGAAGTAGGTTTGGGATTTGGACCTGAATTTTCGATATGATAAACTAGATATGTAGAGGAAGAAGCAGAAAAAAGAATGGCCCAATTTGGAGCTGGGAAGGCTGAGTTAAGCCCAAAACAATCTGACCCTTGTGCAGTATTGTTACCCAGAAAACTGGGCAAAACTGCCTCGGGTTTGATTATTTTTGAATGGGTAAATGGACTTTTTGTTATCTGGTTTTTGGATAGAACATAGTTTAATATTCAAAAAGGCTTCCCTCCAATTTTCAAGTCAAATGGAGCTGGTTTTCAAATTCAAATGCCTTAGACAAGCTGAAGTACCCATTAAAGAAGGTTTCTTGCATGCCCAGCACATTGATTAGAGTTAGTTGAGGTAGTTTGGCTTGGTTGGTTACTTTTAATGCTTTTGTATTTATTGCTCAATATGGCAGCATGCCTTATTGTCTTTTTGATGTATTTAAAAGTATGAAAATTGTAATGAAAAACGTTGAGAAAGAAAATATTCAAAAACAGATTTTGAAAAACAACATTTTTGGCTCTCTTTCTCTCAACTACTACATTTTGGTTTCTTCTTCTTCCCAAAAGCTAACAACCTTCTCAAGAACCCTAAACCTCCATTAAAACCAGAAACAAAACCTAAACAAACCCAAAAAAAAAAAAACAAAATCAAGAACCAAGAACCAAGAACCAACAACAATCATTCTTGACTAACACCTTGAATGATTGTGCTCTAGGGTACAACAACATAAACCTACACCAAATTCCATCATGGTATCAGAGCATAGTGTAATTTCTTAGGATCTTGTGAGCTTTCAACCTAGACCATTTTATTTGTGAGAGGATCCCCCACCTAAAGCCTTCTAACCGAAACCAAAACCTCCCAAAAAGACTAGTTGAAACTCACCAAAACACCACCACCCGAGAGCTTGTTCTTGTGTCCATTTTTCAAAACTTTTCAAAAACCATTTTTTCAAATGGCCTCACAATCCTTTGCAACCCCAACACCACCTAAGTTTGAAGGCCAAAACTATTCCATTTGGAGTATAAAAATGAAAGCCTACCTTCAAGCCTTTGGTTTATGGGAAGTCATAGAAGAAGGTTATGTAGTGGAGGAGTTGAGAGCTAATGCAACCCAAGCACAAAGAAATGCACATGAGGCCGAAGTTGCCAAGGGGTTTAAGGCCCTCACTGCCTTGCACTCCTCCATGAGTCATTCCATTTTTACAAGGATAATGTCATGCATAAGTGCTAGAGAGGTTTGGATAAAGCTTCAAGAGGAGTTCCATGGAAATACTAGAACTCGGCAAATGCAAGTTTTAAACCTAAGAAGAGAGTTTGAGACCTTGAAGATGAAGGAGAATGAGCTTGTCAAGGATTTCATGGAAAGGATGCTCAAAGTGGTAAATCAAATTCGGGTCCTTGGTGAGCAATTGACCGATCAAAGGGTAGTAGAGAAAGTATTGGTGAGCTTACCCGAAAGGTTTGAAGCTAAGATTTCCTCCCTTGAAGAATCTAGAAATCTTAGTGAAATAACCTTGAGTGAGCTCATCAATGCTCTTCAAGCAACCGAACAAAGGAGAGCCATTAGAAAGGAGGAGACCATAGAGAGTGCATTCTACGGTGGCCACGGCAACAAAAAGAAGAATGAAGGAAGAAAGAGCAACAACACCAACCAAACCGGTTTTACAACCAACAACAACACAAACAACAACAAAAATGGATGGAATCAACAACAACAACAACAAAGCCATCAAAACCGAGGAGGGCATCCACCTTGCCCTCATTGCAAGAAGCTTGGACATCCACCATCCAAGTGTTTTTGGAGGCCGGATGCATCTTGTGAAAGATGTGGAGGAAAAGGCCACATTGCCAAAGTATGCAAGCAAAGGAGACAACAAGCCAATGTGGTTAATGAAGAAGCCGAGAACCTATTTGTGGCCACATGCCTTAAAGCCACAAGTAGTGGTCTCGGTTGGCTTGTGGATAGTGGTTGCTCACACCACATGAGTTTCCAAAAGGATGGTTTTATGGAGCTTGACCGAAACTACAAAACCAAAGTGAAGATTGGTGATGGCCGGTTCATGAAAGTAGAAGGCAAAGGAGATGTGTGCTTGAACACCAAGGAAGGTACCAAAATTATAAAAGATGTGCTATATGTTCCTAGTTTGTGTGAAAACTTGCTTAGTGTAGCACAATTGGTAGAAAGAGGCTTTGCTTTAAATTTTGCAAAAGATGGATCTATCATATATGATGCTTATGGTAATGAGCTGTTTAAGGTACCATTGAAGGACAAAAGCTATAGATTGGACCTAGTTAAGAATGAACAAGCCTTAAAAACCAAAGTGGAGTCCATTTCTCAACTTTGGCATAAAAGGCTTGGGCATTCTAGCTATGGTGCCATGAAAAACACCAATGCCATTGTGAAGGACATGCCAAAGATTGAGGAGATGAAAAGCCTATGTGATGTATGCCAACTAGGGAAATCCACATCGCTTCCATTCCCTAAAGCCGGTTCATGGAGAGCTAAGGAGAAGCTTGAGCTAGTCCATTCGGATGTGTGTGGACCAATGAGTTTGTCATCAATTGGAGGATGTAAGTACTTCCTAACCTTCATTGATGACTACTCAAGGATGTGTTGGGTATATTTTCTAACAACCAAGTCACAAGTGCTTGAGAAGTTCATGGAATTCAAGAAGATGGTGGAAACCCAAAGCAATGCAAAGATGAAGTGCTTGAGAACCGACAATGGTGGAGAATATACAAGTTTGGCTACGGAGGATTTTTGCAAAGAAAATGGAATGGTGCATCAATTCACAACACCATACACACCACAACAAAATGGTGTTTGTGAGAGGAAAAATAGGACCTTGATGGAGATGGCAATGTGCATGATACATGAGAAGAACATGCTAAAGAAGTTTTGGGCCGAAGCCATATACAAGGCTAGCTACATCCAAAACCGAGCATACACCAAAGCCAATGAGTCCAAGACACCCTATGAGATATGGTATGGAGAAAAACCATCTTTGGACAACATAAAAATCTTTGGAAGTGTTTGTTTTCTTCATGTTCATCCACACATGAGAGACAGGCTTGACAAAAGGGCAAATGTGGGCATCTTGGTCGGCTTTAGTGAGGTTACCAAAGGTTTTAGGGTTTTCAACTTGGAAATCAAGAAACTTGTGGTAACAAGGGATGTGAGGATTGATGAAGATGCTGTTTGGGATTGGACAAAGGAGGAGCTTCTTGTCCATGAAGATAATGCTCGGTTGGATGATGAAGAAGAAGAAACCAATGACAATGACAATGAAGAAAATGAAGATGATGAGGAGGATGCACTTGAGACCATTGGAGCCGAATTGGAGATTGGAGATGGTGTCAGAGGAGAAAGGCCATTGCTTGAAATATATGAAAGGTGCAATGTTGCCTTGAGTGATCCTACCAATGCTCAAGAAGCTATGCAAAAGAAAGAGTGGATGGAGGCAATGCAAACTGAAATGGATATGATAGAAAAGAATGAAACTTGGTCTTTGGTTTCTAAACCTAAAAACAAGAAACCAATTGGTGTAAAGTGGATCTTTAGGACCAAGTTCAACCCGGATGGAACAATATGCAAGCACAAGGCAAGGCTTGTGGCAAAAGGCTATGCACAATAAGCGGGTGTAGATAATGGAGAGACGTTTGCACCGATTGCAAGAATGGAGACAATAAGGCTCATCCTATCCATCTTGGCGTCAATGTCATGGAAGGTGTACCACCTTGATGTAAAGTCGACTTTCTTGAATGGTGTGCTTCAAGAGGAGGTTTATGTCAAGCAACCCGAGGGCTTCATTGTTCAAGGACATGAGGACAAAGTCTACCATCTACACAAGGCACTTTACGGGTTAAAGCAAGCACCTAAGGCTTGGTATGGCAAGATTGATGGTTACTTGACCTACCAAGGCTTTAGGAGGAGTCCAAATGAGCCAACACTATACATAAGGAATGAAGAAGGCATGATTGTTATCTCACTCTATGTGGATGATTTGTTGGTCATGGGTGAAAATGAAAAGAATGTGGAAATTTTGAAAAATGAACTTGAAAAGGAGTTTGACATGTCAAGCCTTGGTGAAATGAATTACTTCCTTGGAGTGGAAGTATGCAATGCTCTAGGGGTATTTTCATATCTCAAGAGAAATACGTCAAAGATCTTTTGAAAAAGTTCAACCTTGATGAATGCAAGCCAATGTCAACACCAATGAGCCAAGGAGACAAATACAAGAAGGAGGATGGCACACCAAAGGTAAACCCGACCCTATATAGAAGCATGATAGGACTATGTGTGTTCATCAAGACCGGATATTATGCATGCCACATGTGTTTTGTCTAGATATATGCAAGCACCATCTCAAAACCATTTTGTAGGTGCCAAAAACATTCTTAGATACTTAAAAGGAACACAAGACTTTGGAGTTTGGTATGATAGGCAAGATGTGATGAGATTAATGGCCTACTAGGATAGTGATTGGGCTGGATGCTTGGATGATATGAAGAGCACTTCGGGGTATCTTTTCTCACTTGGTAGTGGACCATTCTCATGGAATGCAAAGAAGCAAGCAACAACCGCTCAAAGCACCGCCGAAGCCGAGTACATTGCTTGCTCTTTATGTGCAAATCAATGCATTTGGCTTAGGAAATTATTGGAGGACCTTGGTTATCCTCAAGAGGGTTCAACGATCATCAAATGTGATAACACTTCAGCCATATCAATAGCCAAGAACCCCGTTCAACATGGAAGGACAAAACACATACCGGTGAAGTATCACTCTTTGAGGGAGTTTGAAGAAAATGGAGAAGTAAGCTTGGAATATATCAAGACCAAAGATAACCTTGCAGATTTATTCACCAAGCCACTTCCAAAAGCAAGATTTGAGACCTTGAGGAAGCTTCTAAATATTTCAAGCAAGAACACCAAGGAGGAGTGTTGAAATGTGGTGATCTTGCCACAATGTGCAAGGTAGTTCGGTTACACTTGCACTCTTTGTTTTGCAACATCAAAGACCAAACATTATTTATGTTTATGCATTTTATTTTATCTTGTAATGTTTAAGAACAATATCCTTTTTGTAATGCCCTAAGCTCATTATCTAGCTTAAGGCCTTTTTTTTCTATTTGCTGGAATTGTATTTCCAGCAATATAAGTCCACTTCCTTGGATGCCGTTCGAAGTTGGGATTTGGACCTGAATTTTGGATATGATAAACTAGATATTCAGAGGAAGAAGTAGAAAAAATAATGGACCAATTTGGAGCTGGGAAGGCTGAGTTAAGCCCAAAACAATCTGACCCTTGTGCAGTGTTGTTGCCCAGAAAACTGGGCAAAACTGCCTCGGGTTTGATTATTTTTGAATGGGTAAATGGACTTTGTTTTATCTGGTTTTTGGCTAGAACATAGTTTAATATTCAAAACGTCTTCCTTCCAAGTTTCAAGTCAAATGGAGCTGGTTTTCAAATTCAAATGCCTTAGACAAGCTGAAGTGCCCATTAAAGAAGGTTTCTTGCATGCCCAGCACATTGATTAGAGTTAGTTGAGGTAGTTTGGCTTGGTTGGTTACTTTTAATGCTTTTGTATTTATTGTTCAATATGGCAGCATGCCTTATTGTCTTTTTGATGTATTTAAAAGTATGAAAATTGTAATGAAAAACGTTGAGAAAGAAAATATTCAAAAACAGATTTTGAAAAACAACATTTTTGGCTCTCTTTCTCTCAACTACTACATTTTGGTTTCTTCTTCTTCCCAAAAGCTAACAACCTTCTCAAGAACCCTAAACCTCCATTAAAACCAGAAACAAAACCTAAACAAACCCAAAAAAAAAAAAAAAACAAATCAAGAACCAACAACCAACAACCAACAACAATCATTCTTGACTAACACCTTGAATGATTGTGCTCTAGGGTACAACAACATAAACCTACACCAAATTCCATCATGGTATCAGAGCATAGTGTAATTTCTTAGGACCTTGTGAGCTTTCAACCTAGATCATTTTATTTGTGAGAGGATCCCCCACCTAAAGCCTTCCAACCGAAACCAAAAACTCCCAAAAAGCATACCAGTGATCTAATTGCTGTTTGTGGGTGTTTTAATTAGAACTTTGAGATAATTCATTAAGTGGAAAAAGGCAAGAGTGTGTGAGCTTAAAAGAGAGTAAAAAGCCGAAACAAGTGTTCAAACACGAGTGTCGAGTCCTCATTTGAGTGAAACACGTAAGGGAGTGAAATTGTAAGGTCCTATTTTATTTCTATTGCATTATTATACTAACATGACATAATCAAGAACGAGGAGAGGAAATCCACCTTTGAGGATCAATGAGGAGGAGTCCGTAGCATTCCTTGGCGATACCCAAGCTACCAGGAGTGGAGACCAAGTGGACATGAGAGCTATTTTGGAGTCAATACAGCGGGTTAGTGCTCAAGTTGAGCATGTGAATCAAAGGATGGGAAGGCTAGAAGTTTCCCAAGGAATTCCGAACACAAGAAATAGGCAAGAATTCCATGGAGGACATGGCCAAGGACGAGGAGGTCGCGAGAGACCGATAGAGGAATTTGATGAGGAGCCATTCGGTGGAGACTTTGAGGAAGGTATGGATGAAACTTTTACTGTCCAAGATAGAGCTGGCCATGGAAGATATAAGAGGGAAGAAATAGATGACAATCTTAGCAATATCAAGATCAACATCCCACCATTCATGGGAAAAAGTGATCCCGAGGCATATTTGGAGTAGGAAGAAAAGATGGAGATGATATTTGACCGCCATAATTATTCGGAGGCTAAGAAGGTGAAATTGGCAGCAATGGAGTTTGGCCATTATGCACTCCAATGGTGGACCAATGAGCAAAACACCCGAAGGAGAGTTGGTGATGACTTGATTACTACATGGCGACAAATGAAAGGAGCCATGCGAAAGCGATTCGTACCATCACACTATCATAGATTGCTGCATCAAAGACTTCAATCTTTATCTCAAGGAACTAGGTCCGTGGAAGATTATTACAAAGAGATGGAGATGCTCATGATGAGGTTAAACATGAATGAGGATAGAGAAGCAACCATGGCAAGATTTCTTGGTGGTTTGAATCGTGAGATAGCCAACCAACTAGATTTGCAACAATACTTGGAGTTGGAGGAGATGTGGCATGTTGCCATTAAGCTTGAGCACCAATTCAAGAGGAGGGGTGTAAGATCATGGTTTGGAGGTGTTTCCAACAGTGGAAGGTCCAATTCAAGTGGCTGGAGGAACAATCCCATTTATGAAAGCAAGCTAAAGCCGAAAGTCAAAGAAGAAATTTCGAACTGGCCAAGGAAGGAGACTAGAACCAAATCTGTCCAAGCACCAAAGAATGAGGTAAAATTAGATCCTAAACCTTCTAGAACTCATGATGTTGTGTGTTTTAAGTTCCAGGGAGGAGGACACATTGATATCCAATGCCCGAATAGAAGAATCATGGTGTTAAAGGGCAATGACGAGCTAGAATCGGAAAGTGGAGAAAGTGAGGATGAAGCCAAGCAAGAGGAGGAGGACTTGGAGGATGAACCCAAAACCTTGCAAGCATCCAATGTTGAATTAAACTTGCTTTTTAGGAGAGTACTTGCTGCATACAAAGATGAGGATGAAATTCAAAGAGAGAACATCTTCCACACCCGATGTGAAATTCAAGGTAAGATTTGTAGTATGATTATTGATTGTAGAAGTTGTACTAATGTAATAAGTAACCTTGTAGTTGATAAATTGGGCTTAAAAACAATAAAACACCTGAACCATATAGATTACAATGGCTTAATGATAGTGGTGAGATGAAAGTAAACAAACAAGCCAAAGTAAAATTTAATATAGGTAGATTTGAGGATGTAGTTTTATGTGATATTGTACCCATGATTGCTGGACGTATACTATTAGGTAGACCATGGCAATTTAATAAAGATGCTACTCATTTTGGTCGAGAAAATAGTATTGTTTTCAGGTTTAAAGGAAAGAAGGTCAAGCTGGAACCATTATCTCCTAAAGAGGTTTACAAAGACCAATTACAAATGCAACAAAGGAGAGAAGCCGAAAATCTCAAGGAAAAAGTAAGTATGGCACCAACGGCTTCACCATCCTTTCAAGAAGGTAAGATTGAGGTTACTGACCAAGGTAAGGTTTCTAAGGTTCATATTGAGTGGAAAGATCAAGGGAAAACCGAAAGAGAGGGAAAAGGAAGTGGCAAACCGCAAGCTTGGAGAAGGAAGAGAAATCTGAAAGTTTGCACCAATCCAAGGGAAAAAAAAGAAAAAGAAAGAAAGGAAAGGTTAAGTAGCAATTTTTATTTGAGTTTAGGGGATATTAATAAGGTTATTGAGTGTAAGAAACCTTTTCTGGTCATGCTTTACAAAGAAAATTATTTTAATGATCAAACTAACTTTGAAGAACTTGAATTGCCAAGTTCAATGATTTCTCTTTTAAAGGAATTTGGAGATGTCTTTCTAAATGAGATTCCAAGTGGACTACCACCTATTCGAGGGATAGAACATCAAATTGACTTTGTTCCAAGGGCTGCCATACCAAATAGACCAGCTTATAGGAGCAATCCCGAAGAAACAAAGGAGCTGCAAAAACAGGTAAGTGATTTGCTTGATAAAGGATACATTCGTGAGAGTTTAAGTCCATGTGCTGTTCCTGTTTTGTTGGTACCTAAAAAGGATGGTTCTTGGAGAATGTGTGTTGATTGTAGGGCTATAAATAACATTACCATCAAATATAGACATCCCATTCCTAGATTAGATGACATGCTTGATGAGTTGCATGGTGCTTGCATGTTTACAAAAATTGGTTATCACCAAATTAGGATGAAAGAAGGTGATGAATGGAAAACCGCATTCAAAACTAAATATGGGCTGTATGAATGGTTAGTTATGCCTTTTGGATTATCCAATGCACCTAGTACTTTCATGAGGCTTATGAATCATGTAATGCATCCATTTATTGGTAAATTTGTGGTTGTTTACTTTGATGACATTCTAATATATAGCCGAAATTTGGATGACCATGTGGATCAACTTAGGCAAGTTTTGCAAGTTCTTAGAAAGGAAAGATTGTTTGCTAACATTAAAAAATGTGAATTTTGCAAAGAAGAGCTTGTGTTTCTAGGTTTTGTAGTAAGTGCTGCAGGAATCAAAGTTGACCAAGCTAAGGTGAAAGCAATTCAAGAGTGGCCGGTTCCTACTTCTATCACCCAAGTGAGGAGCTTTCATGGCTTGGCAAGCTTTTACCGAAGATTTGTCAAGGATTTTGGTACCATAGCAGCACCATTGAATGAAGTTGTCAAGAAGAATGTTGGTTTCAAATGGGGGAAAGTACAAGAAAAATCTTTTAATTTATTGAAAGAAAAATTGTGTATTGGAGCTGTCTTAATGCAAGAAGGAAGACCCATAGCCTACTTTAGTGAAAAATTAAATGGAGCTATCCTAAACTACCCGACTTATGACAAGGAGATGTATGCTTTGGTGAGGGCTTTGGAGACATGGCAGCATTATCTCATGCCAAAGGAGTTTGTGATTCATACGGATCATAAGTCTTTGAAGCATATCAAGGGTTAAGGAAAGCTCAACCGAAGGCATGCTAAGTGGATTGAATTTATTGAAACATTTCCATATGTGATCTGCTACAAAAAAGGTAAGGAAAATGTGGTTGCCGATGCATTATCCCGAAGGTATGTTCTATTTTCTACCTTAATGCTAGATTGCTTGGATTTGAACAATTGAAAGAACTTTATGAGCATGATAGTGACTTTGGAGAAATTTTTAGAACCTATTTGAAACATGGATTTAATAAATTTTACATATTTGAGGGATATTTGTTTAAGGAAAACAAACTTTGTGTGCCTAATTGTAGTATTAGGGAATTATTGGTTCAGGAAGGACATGGGGGTGGTTTAATGGGCCATTTTGGTGTTTTAAAAACTTTATCCTTACTGCAAGAACATTTTTATTGGCCTAACATGAGGAGAGATGTTGAGATAATTTGTGAAAGATGTTTGAAGTGCCGAAAAACAAAATCATTGAAACCGCATGGATTGTATAAGCCTTTGCCGATCCCTACCTATCCTTGGGTAGATTTGTCTATGGATTTTATTCTTGGGTTGCCTAGGTCAAGAACAGGTAAGGATTCAATATTTGTTGTAGTAGATAGGTTTTCTAAGATGGCACATTTTATTGCATGTAACAAAACTGATGATGCATCCAATATTGCTAATTTATTTTTCAAGGAAATTGTGAGATTGCATGGAATGCCAAGAACTATTGTGTCGGATAGGGATGCTAAGTTCTTAAGCTATTTTTGGAAAACATTGTGGGCTAAATTAGGTACTAAGCTTTTATTTTCAACTACTTGTCATCCACAAACTGATGGACAAACCGAAGCAGTAAATAGAACCTTGTCTGCATTGTTGAGAGCTTTACTTAGTGGTAATTTGAAAATTTGGGAAATATTGTTTGCTAACTTTAAAAATTGTAATTTTTACCATAATGAGCATGTATTTCTAGATTTTGATGTAATAGTGTTTGACCCAGGAGAATTGGTTTGGTTGCACTTACGAAAGGAAAGGTTTCCTAAACAAAGAAAGTCAAAGCTCATACCCCCTATGGATGGACTTTTTCAAGTTTTGGAGCTGAATAACAAGAATGCCTACAAGCTTGATTTACCGGGTGAGTATAACATGAGTGTTGCATTTAATGTTGCTGATTTAACTCCTTTTTCTGCAGGTGATGATCTTGATTTGAGGACAAATCCTTTTCAAGAGGAGGGGAATGATGTGATTCCGCCCGAGCCCGCTCAACTGATAACCCGCTGGGGTGCTGACTCGACATGGATGAAGACTAGGCCAATCACAAGAGCTCAAATTAAGAGATTTAAGGACAACCTGGGATTATTTATATAGGGGGTAATCAATCTCAACAGAGCTTGTCCATACTTGAAGATACAAAGCCTATTCTAAGCATCCAAGTGGTGGAAGCCGATACGGATCCGGGTGACGGTTTTGGTACATTTTTGGAGTTAGGAAGTATGAAATGGTTCCAATGCTTTATGGGTTCAATACATATACCTAAGAGGTCATGAAACCAAGTTAAAGCAGCCCCAAATGCAATCAAAAACGGCTTGTACGGGCAGCATCAACAATTTGACCGAATTTGCTGTATTGCTTGCTAGCTTTACTGTATTTTACTGTATTAGCCTTTTCTTATTTTTCCAAGCATGGGCAACGTGTGGGACTTCATATTCAACTTATTTGGCATCCTAAAAAGCATCTAGAAGCTGACTTGAAGCTCAAAGAGGTCAAAGATTGATCAAAGTCAACTTGATCAAAAGGCTAGCATTTTTAGTTTCCTAATTTGTTTTTACCTTTTGTTTTAGGAAACTACCATTACTTTTTGGCTTTTATTTATTTATTTTCTGGAGAAATAACTTTAGAAAGGTTTGTATTTTATTCTTCCCATTGTATATTAATTAATTCCTAATTTAATATAAAGGAATTAATTAATCAAACTTAGATTAGGAAAGGAAGTATAGTTTCGGCCAACTAGGTTTCTTTATGTGTGGTGGCCGGTTTTTCTTTATTTTTACGGTTTTATTTCGTGGCTTTGTAGCCTATTTAAAGGCTTATTTTTCAATAAGAAAAAAACTTTGATTTGATAAAGAAAATACGTGTGAGATTAATTATCTCTTTGGTCTTTGAGAACACCTAAAACACCATTAGAGAATTGGTTGTTTTAGCTTGACTTATCAATAGGTTTTCCATCCCCTATTGTGGCGTCTACATTATACCAAGGTTTCTAACCACAGGTTGGTTAGGGTTTGAGGTCCATTCCATTAGAACTTGAACTTAATTGAGATCCGGGCTAATATAATACGGGTTTAGGAGCATGTCGTCCTAGGTTCGTATCACCATGATCCTTTATAGGAATGTGCTTTGTTCTTATGTGTTGCACTGGATTTTTAGCAATGGCAATGGCTGAAGTGTTGTCACAATGGATGGTGGTTGCATTGTTTTGCTTGTATCCTAAATCATTAAGCAATTTCTTTAGCTAAATTGCTTGGTTTGATGTTGTAGCTACTAAAATGTTCTCGGCCATGATAGTTGATTATGCCGTGGTGCCTTGCTTGTGTGAGGTCTAGGAAAATGGACCTGAATCAAATATGAACAAGTAGCCAGAGGTACTTTTCATATCTTCCAAGCTGCTTGCCCAATTACTATCACAATAGCCAACTAGCTCATAAATTTTGCCATGCTCGTACAAAATTCCGTAGTTGATTGTACCTTTTACATATCTTAGAATTCTTTTTGTAACTTGGTAATGGTTCTGAGATAGAACTCATGAAACTTGATAACGCACTTATAGCATACATAATATCAGGTCTTAATGCACATAAATAAAGTAAGCTTCCTATCAAACTTCGATAAATTGAGCCATTTAACTTTTCTCATCCATCATGAAGTTCAAACTTGGTATTTTAAATCATAGGAGTTTCAACAAGTTTGGCATTTTTTGATTAAAATTTATCAAGAAAATCTAAAGTATATTTTTCTTGAGATAGAAATATACCTTTGCTTGTTTGCTTGATCTCCAAGTATAGAAAATAATTCATTAAGCCATGATCGGACATCTCGAAGGTTTGCTTCATCTTGTCTTTGAATTGTTGGATGGCTTGGGTATTGCAACCTGTTATGAGTAAATCATCAACATAAAGAGAGATTACCATCTTACCTTCATGTGAGTTGTCTTTGATGTAGAGAGCATGCTTGTTTTCACTTCTTGAAAAACCTTCATGAATTAAGAAGTCATCAATCCATACAAGCTCTTGGAGCTTGTTTAAGCCCTTATAAAGCTTTGTGAAGCTTATACACTTTTTCCTCTCCTTCATCTTTGACAAAGCCTTTAGGTTGCTCAACAATAGGCTTCTTCTCCTATTATGCAATTTAGAAAGGCTGATTTCACATTCAAATGGTATATTTTCCAAGAATTGTTGGCTGCATATGCAAGAAGTAGCCGAACTTCATGTCTTGCCATTGCTGCAAAGGCCTCCATGTAATCGACACCATATTGCTGGATATATCCCTTTACCACCAGTCTTGCCTTGTGTTTGTTCAAGGTGTCATCAGGGTTTAATTTGGTTCTAAGAACCCATTTAACTCCTATCACTTGTCCATCTTTTGGTCTTGGTACTAAACTCCATATTTTGTTCTTTTCAATTGTATAAAGCTCCTTTTTCATTGCAGCTTGTCATTTTTTGTGTTGAGCTGCTTCACTATAAATTGTTGGATCATGTGTTGCCATGCTTTCTTTTTCATAAAGCTCTACAATTGATTTGCTTCCTCTTTTGCCAACATAATCTTCATTGGCTGGATCATCATCTTCTTTGTCTTTAACAACATCCAGATTATTTTGATCCGAAGGAGTTCTTAATTGAATATAAGTGTTTGTTTGCACTTTATGTTCTTTCCAATCCCGTTGTGAATTTTCACTTACTATAATCTTTTGAGACAACAACCCGCATCTTTGACACATCATATATTCTATAGCCCTTTGAAACCAAGCTATAGCCAATAAGAATGCCAATATTTGCTTTCTTGTCTAGCTTGGACCTCTTCGTGTCATGAGCATGCATATAATAAATACTTCCAAAAACTTTTAAATGAGTGACCTAGGGTTTAAAACCATACATAATTCATTTGGAGTTTTGAATTCAATTGCCTTACTTAGAAGTTTGTTGAGGAGGTACACACTTGTGTTGGCCACTTCGATCCAAAATTTCTTCGATAGACTACTCTTAAACATAAGCATCTTAACATTTCCATGATTGTTTTATTCTTTCTTTTACCAACTCCATTTTATTGTGGTGTGTATAGAGTTGTAAGTTGATGTATGATACCATTTTGCTTGCAAATGTTTTGGAAAGCACTTGAAATGTACTCATCACCATTGTCGTTTTTAACTACCTTTATAGTTGTTTAAGCTTGATTCTCCATAAGTGTTTTGAATTTTTGAAACATGGCTGTTACCACTGATTTATGTTTAAGGAAATAGATCCAACATTTTCTTAAATAATCATCAATGAAAATGACAAAGTACATCATTCCAGCATGAGTTGTCTCATTCATCGGTCCACACAAATCTGAGTGCACTAATTGTAGTTTTTACTTTGCTTTTCTGAGAGATGTCAAAGAGAATGGTTCCTTTCTGAGCTTGCTAAGTTGATATGTTTGGAATACAACTTTAATCTTTTGAATTTGTGGTATATTCTTAACAATTTGTTGAGTTTCCATTTGGTTTATGGTGGCATAGATGTAGTGACCGAGCCTTCTATGCCATAATTCCGATTCTTCTTGGACTTTGTGCTCAAGGCAGATTGATTTTGTTGATTAAAATAAATCATAAGGCTATTATCCTTCACATGGACAAGTAATACAACTTTTCCATTCTTAGATATTTCACAACTTGTATCTAAACATTTCAAAGTGTATCCTTTCTTCATAAGTTGTGGCACACTAAATAGGTTCTTGGACAGGTTTGGAATATACAACACATTTATGATTAATGTGTTGAAATGATGGTAATCTTGCCACCTTGTGCAAACCAAAGTTCACCAAGGTTTGCACCCTTTTTCTTTTTTTACAAGAACTATTTTTTTGAACATCTCAAAGCAATATTTATGTCTATATTTTATGTTCCTTTTAATGTCTTTTGAATGCCTAAGTTTTGTTTCACTTAGCTTAGGAATTGTCTTTTTGTTGGGTATTGATTTTGTTTTGTAAAATGGCTATGTGCTGAAAATTGTATTTCTAGCAATAGAGGTCCATTGTTGGGGCTAGAATATTCTGGGTTTTTAGAACTAGGCTATTGTTTTTGGATATGTTGTAACTGACATGTAAAAGAAAATATATAAAAAATAATGACTCAAAAAGGACTTGGGAAGCTCAAGATATGTAGGTTGCAATTTGGCATAACAGCTGAGATTTCTAGTAGTTATGGCCCACAGGTTTGAAATGAATTGGAGGCCTTACTGAATTCTTTTGGACCTGGTATTCTCTAGATTTCATACTTAATATTTCAACATGCCACATGTAAAAATTTAAGTAATTTTTATGAATATATCCCAGCCTTCCATTAGGTCAAAGTAGAATTACCCGATTTGGTGGAGACAGTCTTTTGAAGTTCAAAATCTCCTCAACATTTGCCATATTTGTGCACTCACATGTGAGCTGTTATTTGAACATTTTTTATCAGATTATTGGGTGGGAAATATGCATTTTTTGAATTTTAAAGACTTCTATTTTGGTCTCACACACATTTCAGATATGTGAGACAAGTTTTGTACCAATATAATTCAACAATGAAATGAAAAACAAAATGAATTATGCTGTCTAGTTTGTGTGGCCTACTTTAGCATCTTTTATTCTTCTTCATCATCTTCTTCTTCTTCTTCTTCTTCTTCTTCTTTCCAAACTAAAATCCTAACAAAACTCAATATCACCATAACAAAAACAAATACAAAAATCACCTAAATACCAAACCGAAAACCGAATTAAAAGTTGTGCACAAAACCAACACCTTGTGTACAACATTTTTGGCCAAGTGAACCTTAAAATCGAAACCAAACTCTAACATCATATCAGAGCTTTTTTTGAACCATTGAGGGACCTTTTGAGGTTTCTATCTAGCCTAATTTTTTGTGAGAGAACCCCCCATTTCATTCCTTTCATTTTTGGTTTGAAGTGGTACAAAAATCTAGCTAGAAAACTCACCAAAAATCCAATGCAAGAGCTACTTTCTTTAAAATCTGGTTTTGTGTCATGGCTTCTCAAATTTTTGCACCACCCACTCCACTAAAATTGAAGGGCCAAAACTACTCCATTTGGAGCATAAAAATGAAAGCCTACCTACAAGCCTTTGGACTTTGGAATGTGATGGAAGAAGGTTATGAAGTTGAGGAGTTAAGAGCAAATGCCACACAAGCACAAAGAATTGCACATGAGATCGAGATAGCCAAAGGATTCAATGCCTTGATAACCTTTCATTCTTTGGTGAGTGAATCCATCTTCACTAGAATCATGTCTTATACAAGTGCTGGAAAAGTTTGGTTAAAGTTGCAAGAAGAATTTCAAGGAAACACTCGGATTAGACAAATGCAAGTTTTAAACTTAAGAAGAGAGTTTCAAACAGTTAGAATGAAAGAAAATGAGTTGGTTAAGAACATCACTGATAGACTACTAAAGGTTGTGAACCAAATTAGAGTCCTTGAAGAGCCATTGACTGACCAAAAGGTTGTAGAGAAGGTATTGGTGAGCTTACCCGAAAAGTTTGAAGCTAAAATTTCTTCCTTTGAGGAATCAAGGAATCTTAGTGAGATTACATTAAGTAAACTTATCAATGCCCTCCAAGAAACCAAACAAAGAAGAGCCATAAGAAAGGAGGAGTCTTTGGAAAGTGCTTTTATGTCTAGTCAAAGCAAAAAGAAGAACAAAAAGAGTAACAACAAGAACAAAGGAGGAACCAACTAGGGAGGATTCAACAGCAACAACAACAACAACAAGACAAGGCAACAACAAGTAGGACAATGATAAAACCATGGAGGTTATCCACCATACCTCCATTGCAAGAAGTATGGATATGCACCAAACAAGTTTCTTTTGGCCACTGAATGCAACTTGTGATAAGTGTGGACAAAGAGGACATGTTGGTAAAGTATGTAAGCAAGGAAGGCAACAAACAAAGGTAAATGAGGAGGCCAAGACCCTTTTTATGGCTACATGCCTTAAAGCTACAAGTAATGGTTTTGGTTGGTTGGTAGATAGTGGTTGTGCACAACACATGACTTTTAAAGAAACCAACTTTGTGGAGCTTAACCGATCCTACAAGACAAGGGTGAAGATTGGGAATGGAAGTTTCATGGATGTACCAAAATTATCCAAAATATTCTATATGTGCCTTCATTGTGTGGAAACTCGTTGATTGTTGGACAATTGGTTGAAAAGGGATATGTTTTGAACTTTGATTATGATGGTTGTTTGATATCAGATGCTTGTGGAAATGAGGTGTTTAAAGTTGCCATGAAAGATAAAACCTATAGGTTGAATTTACTAGATAGTAAACAAGCTTTAAGAAGTAAAGTTGAGTCCATTTCTTAACTTTGGCATAAAAGGCTTGGTCACTCTAGTTATGGTGCAATGAAGAATACGAATGCTTTGGTGAATGATATGCCTTTGATTGATGATGTTAAAAATGTGTGTGAAGTTTCTCAACTTGGAAAGTCCACTAGGTTTCTATTTTCTACAAATGGTGCGTGGAGAGCCAAGGAGAAGTTAGAACTTGTTCATTCGGATGTCTATCATCCCATGAGTATGTCTTCTTCGAGTGGTTGTAGATACTTTCTCACATTTATTGATGATGACTCTAGAATGTGTTAGGTTTATTTTCTCACACACATCACAAGTTCTAGAAAGTTTATGGAATTTAATAAAATGGTTGAAAATCAAAGTAGGTCCACCTTGAAGTGCTTAAGGATTGATGGCTGCTTGCTTGGAGATAGCTTTAGGAGAAGCCAAAATGAGCCCACCTTGTATGTGAGGATTGAACGAAGCATGATAGTGGTATCTTTTTATGTGGATGACTTATTGGCCCCCGGTGAGGACCCAAGGAAGCATGAACTTGAAGGGAGTTTGAGATATCTAGCTTGGGTCTCATGAATTACTTCCTTGGTGTGGAAGTAATGCAAAGCCAAAGAGGAATATTTGTATCACAAGAAAAGTACATCAAGGATGTCTTGAAGAAGTTTAATATTAAAGAATGCAATCCAATGAGCACTCCAATGATCCAAGGAGAGAAGTACCAAAAGGAGGATGACACACCAAAGGTAAATCCTACTATTTATCTATCCTTGATTGGTAGTTTGCTTTATGTGTGCTCATCTAGACTGGATATATGTATGCTGTGTTTGTGCTTTCAAGATACATGCAAGTACCCACCCAAACTTATCTCTGAGGTGCCAAAAGAGTTCTTAGGTATCTTAAAGGTACTAATGATTATGGAGTTTGGGAATGAAGCAAAGGATGAGTTGAAGCTTGTTGGTTATTCAGATAGCGATTAGGCGGGCTACTTGTTTTCACTTGAAAGTGGCCCTTTCTCATGGAAAGCAAAGAAGCAAAGCACAATGGCTTAAAGTACCATGGAAGCCAAATACATTGCTTGCTTACCTTATGCAAACCAATTTATGTGGTTAAAGAAGTTGATGGGAGATCTTGGTCATACTCAAGAAGGTCCAACCATCATCAAATGTGACAATACTTCAGTAATTTTAGTAGCCAAGAACCCAGTACAATATAGAAGAACAAAACATATTCCATTCAAATATCATTCCTTAAAGGAGTTTGAAGATCTTGGAGAAGTTTGTTTGGAGTATGTGAATTCGGAAGAGAACCTTGCGAATGTGTTCACAAAGCCATTTGGAAAGACCAAATTTGAGGCATTGAGGACTCTCCTTAATGTCGCTAGCAAGATTATTAAGGAGGAATGTTGGAAAGGTGGTAATTTTGCCACCTTGTGCAAGCCAAAGTTCACCAAGGTTTGCATCGTCTTTCTTTCTTTACAAGAACTATTTTGTTGAATATCTTAAAGCAATATTTATGTCTATGTTTTATGTTCCTTTTAATTTCTTTTGAATGCTTAAGTTTTGTTGTATTTAGCTGAGGAATTGTCTCTTTGTTGTGGATTGATTTTATCTTGCAAAATGGCTATATGCTGGAAATTTATTTCCAACAACATAGGCCTATTGTTGGGGCTGATATATTCTGGGATTTTAGAACCAATTTATGGTTTTTGGATATGTTGTAATAGACATGTAAAATAAAATATAACAAAAATAATGACTCAAAAAGGACTTGGGAAGCTCAAGATATGCTGGTTAGAAGTTGGCATAACTGCTAAGATTTTCAGTTATTATGGCCCACGGGTTTGAGATGAATTGGAGGCCTTACTAAATTCTTTTGGACCTGGTCTTATCCAAATTTCATAGTAAATTCAAAATACCACATGTAAAAATTCAAGCAATTTGGATAAAGATATCCCAACCTTCCTTCAGGTTAAAATAGTATTACTCGATTTGTTGGAGACAGTCTCTTGAAGTTCAAAATCTCACCAACATTTGCCATACTTGTGCACTCACATGTGAGTTGGTATTTGAACATTTTGTATCAGATTAATGGGTGGGAAATATTATTTTTTGAATTTTAAAGACTTCTATTTTGGTCTCACACACATTTCGCATGTGTAAGACACGTTTTGTACCAATATAATTCAACAATGAAATGAAAAACAAAATGAATTGTGTTGTCTGGTTTGTGTGGCATACTTTAGTATCTTTTTTCTTCTTCATCTTCTTCTTCTTCCTTCCAAAGTAAAACCCTAACAAAACTTAATATCAACATACCAAAAACAAACATAAAAATAACCTAAATATCAAACTAAAAACTTGATTAAAGGTTGTGCACAAGACTAATACCTTGTCTATAACACTCTTGGCCAAGTGAACCCAAAAACCACACCAAAGTTCAACATGGTATCAGAGCTTTGTTTGAACCATTGAGGGACCTTTTGATCTTTCTATCTAGCCTATTTTCTTGTGAGAGAACGCCATTTCATTCCTTTCATTTTTGGTTGTGCTTACAAGGTTGCAAGTGGCTATGAAGGTGTGTTCATGCTCTTCACTTGATTCCTCTGGTTCTTGAGCTTGTCTCGCTTCTTACCTTTCATTCTTTCCGCCTACAAACTTTCTCCATGTGACCGAATTGCTTGTAGATTTTGCATTGAGCATTCGATCTCCACAACACAGCTTGGTTGTGCTTTCCTGCTTTTTACATATTGTGCAATGACCATAAGTCTTCTTGTTCCCTCTTTGGTTGGTGATGTCCTTACATTTATTTGGCGTTGAGAAAAGGGTGATCTTGCTAGATTGATTTGCCTTTGTTGTTGGTTGCAAGGGCTACTTCACTTGAACTAGAATCACTTTGAAGCCGAAGACTCTTCCTTTATTCTGTGGCTGGCAAGGTATTGATCAATTCAACAATTGACATCTGATGAGGATCATCATGAGAGCATTCAAAGATGGAATCCTGAGCCATTAACTGGACCAATTACTAGAGCTCGTGCAAAGAGGTTTTAAAGAAGCATTGATTGGTCTTATCCGGGAGTGCTTATCTGATATGAACCTAGGTAGACATGCACCTAAACTCGTATTTTATTAGCTCGGATCTCAATTAAGTTATGATTTTAATGGATTGACCTCAACCCCTAACCGACCTGTGATTAGAAACTTTGGTATAATGAAGACGCCATAATAGGTGATGGATATCTTATTGATAAGTCAAAACTAAAACACTCACACTCTAATGGTGTTTTAGATGTTCAAAGAGACTAAAGAGAAATTTAATCTCACAAAATAAATTCTGAATATTATTAAAGGTTTATTCTTCCGAAAAAATAAGCCCTTAGAAAGGCTAGGAAAAGACAAAATAAAACCCTAA
This sequence comes from Ziziphus jujuba, assembly GCF_031755915.1. Taxonomy (NCBI): domain Eukaryota; kingdom Viridiplantae; phylum Streptophyta; class Magnoliopsida; order Rosales; family Rhamnaceae; genus Ziziphus; species Ziziphus jujuba. Next base: position 25,277,335 of record NC_083379.1, read on the forward strand.
TTATGTACGTAAAACTGGCCCAAGAATAGGATGCCAAATAGATTATCATTGAGTCCCACACATTGCCCTTGCTTGGAACAAAGAGAAAATGCCAACTCAGCAAAATATAGTAAAGCCAGCAAATAATATAACAAAACCGGCCAAATTTCTTTCTCATGTGCACAAGACCTTTTTGATTGCCTTTCAATCTGCTTTGACTTGATTCCATGACCTCTTAGAGATATGTATTGAATCCATGAAGTGTTGGACCAATTTTTTGCTGCTCGAAGTCCATATTTGCATGAAAATAGCTATCCATGTCCATATTAGCCTGCACCACTTGGATGCTTAAAACGGGCCTTGTATCTTCGAGTATTGACAAGCCCTTTTGAGAATTAATTACTCCCTTTGTAAAAGTAGCCAGGTTGTCCTTAAATCTTTTAGCTTGAGCCCTAGTGATCGGCCTGGTCTTCATCCGTATCGGGTCAGCACCCCAGTGGTTTGTCAGTTGTGTGGGCACGGGCGGACTCTCATCATTCCCCTCCTCTTGAAAAGGATTTGCCTTCAAATGAAAGTCATCACCTATCGAAAAAGGAGACAAGTCAGCAACATTAAATGTAGCAGTAACATTATATTAACTTGGCAAGTCAAGTTTATAAGCATTTTCATTGATCTGTTGCAAATGTGAAAAAGTTCATCTCCTTGTGGCATAAGGTTTGATTGTTGTTGTTGTAGGAACCTCTCCTTTCCTAGGTGTAACCAAATCCAATCTCCTGGGTCAAATGCTATCACAATATATCCTAGAAGCGTAAGCTTATATCACAATAAATCCTAGAAGCGCAAGCTTATTTGGGCAAAAATCAAGTTCATGAAATTCCTGCAAAAGAGAAAATATAGAACTTGGCAATCAAGTTCTTCAGGATTAGCTTGTTCATTCAAATACACATCCTTAAAAATCATAACCAGCAATGGTTTCTTAGTCAAAATTGCTTTATTAACATCTCCAAAGGTTAGAAACTTTTTTATTTTTCTTTTCTTTTCTTTCTTTTCTTTCTATCTCTCGGTTTGGCCTTCACTCTCGGCTTTTTTAGCTTTACTCACACTCTTAGGCTTCTCTTCCTCTTTCATTCCAATCTCGGACTTTTCATGGTTTTTCAAATTAAATTGAGTCTTAGAATGCTTACCTTGAACAGTAAGTTCAAACTTACCTTATTGGATTGATGGTGAAGCCATAAATGACATATTAGCTTTCTCTTTGAGCTTTTCAACCTCCGTTCTTTGTTGTAGTTGTAATTGATCTCTATATATCTCTTTGGGAGTTAATATCTCTAGCTTGACCTTCTGTCCCTTAAACTTAAAAATAATAGAATTTTCTTGACCATAATGAATAGCATCTTTATCAAATTTTCACGATCTACCTAATAGAATATGCCTAGCATGCATAGGCATAACATCACACAAAGCAACATCCACATATTTATCTATGCTAAATTTTACCTTAGCTTGTTTATTCACTTTCATCTCACCACTATCATTAAGCAATCGTAACCTATAAGGTTTGGGATGTTTAATTGTTGCTAAGCTTAATTTATCAACCATAATGTTACTAATTACATTTGTACAACTTCCACTATCAATTATCATAGTACAAACCTTATCTTGGATTTCACATCGAGCGTGGAAGATGTTTTCCCTTTGAACTTGATCCTTATCCTTGTAAACAGCTAGCACTCTCCTAGAAACCAAATTTAATTCAGTATTGGGTGCATGTAGGGTCTCAGCTTCACCCTCAAAGTCTTTCTCTTCTTGCCCGGTTTCATCTCCACTTTCCTCACTTTCTTATTCTAGCTCACCATTACCGTTGAACACCATGATTCTGCTATTTGGGCATTGGCTAGCGACGTGTCCTTAGGCCTGGCACTTAAGGTTTAAGATAAGATTTACCTTCAATTTTGTGTGCTTGGACAGATTCGGTTCTAGCTTATTTCTTTGGCCGATTTGAACTTTCTTCCCTAACTTTTGGCTTTAACTTGTTTTCATAGATAGGATTATTTCTCCAGCCACTTGGATTTGACCTTCCATCTTTGGAAACACCCCCAAATCATGAGCATACACCATTCCTGTTGAATGGATGCTCAAGTTTAATAGCCACATGCAACATCTCCTCTAATTCCACATATTGTTGCAATTATATTTGATTGGCTATCTCATGATTCGATCCACTTAGAAACCTTGCCATGGTTGCTTCTCTTTCTTCATTCATGCTCAATCTAATCATGAGCATCTCCATCGCCTTGTAATAATCCTCCATGGACCTATTTCCTTGAGATAAAGATTGTAGCCTTTGATGTAGCAACCTATGGTAATGAGTCGGCACAAATCGCTTCCTCATGGCTCCTTTCATTTGTCGCCAAGTAGAAATCAATTGATCACCTACTCTCCTTTGGGTATTTTGTTCATTACTCCACCATTGGAGTGCATAGTGTCCAAACTCCATTGCTACCAATTTAACTTTTTTGGCCTCTGAATAATTGTGACAATCAAAAATCATCTTGATACGCTCCTCCCATTCCAAGTAAGCCTCCAGATTACTTTTCCCCATGAAAGGTGGTATGTTTACCTTGTTATTTCCAAGATCGTCATCTTCAATCCTTGCTGGCCTCCCATGGATTGGCCTTCCTTGAGGTTCAAAAATTTCATCATATCCTTCATCCAAATCATCTCTAAAATTGTCTTCTCTAAATTCTTTCTCTAAGTCCCCCTGGGCCTCCTCGACCTCGACCTCGACCTCGGCCTCCATGAGCTTCAAACCTTATATTTGGTCCTCATTGTGATGTTTCTAACCTATCTATCCTTTGATTTATGTGATTAAATTGAGCATTCATCCGCTGTAATTGCTCCAAGATGGCTTTCATGTCCATGTGCTCATCTGCACTCCCCGAAGCTCGGGAATCGCCTTTGAATCCTATGGACTCTTCTTCATTAATTCTCAATGGCGTTTCTCCTCTTCTCGTCCTTGAATCTGCCATGTTAGTATAAATAGCACAAAAATAAAATGAAACCTCACCAAATTCACTCCCTTACATGTTTCACTCAAATAAGGTCTCTACACTCATGTTTGTACACTAGTTTCGGCTTTTAACCCTCTTTTGAGCTCACACTCTCTTGCCTTTTTCCACTCAAAGAATTAAGTCAAAGTTCTAATTAAAATACCTAAAAAATAGAAATTAGATCACAAGTATGTTTTAATTAAACTTACCAGCAAAAACAATAGCAAAAAGCAAACAATACCGAGTGAATTTTTAAACACCTAATTCTCGGCTTTTTCTAAACAAAAATAAGGGGATTTAGCATAGCAAATATTGGGATAAATAAGAACTAAACCAGATGGTAAGAAATTTAGAATTTAGGAATAAAAATTTAGAAAAAGAAATTTAAACACGACCAAGAATCAATTTGGACAAAAATAAGGAATAGTTGTTGGTTGTTGTCCTTTGTAATTCAAGTTTTTGTATCAAATCCTTTAACTAATTTAAATCCAATATTTTTAGCACCCAAAATCCAAATATCCAGCAGAAAAAATAAATCTCCAGCAACTCCAAATATTTAATAAATAGTCAACAATTCAGCAGTTCAAAGAAATTTCCAGCAAACACTAAATTCAACAAACCAATTTTTTTATTTATTCGGCTTTTATTACTCTTTTCTTTTTTTTTGTTTGACTCACAGAATGTAAAATAACTCCAGTAGCAAAGATCAATACCAAAAATAGTAATTCCACACCAAAAATCTACCAAACACGTGACCTCCAACAACAAAATACAAATTTGCAATTTTTTATTTTTATTTTTATTTTTTTTGTAAATCTATATATGTTGCCGTAAACACACTTCTTTTTTCTTTTTCTTTTTTAATATATGAATGTAAATATTTAAGATCAAAACAGCAACGAAACATCCACAATAAACTAGATTACTAAGAACAAGGATGAAAACAACCAACAAATTAGGAAACAAAAATACGGTAAAACAAGGAAATCCTAATTTAACTAGGAATGAATTTTTTTTTTTTTTTTTTTTTGCTAAGATGCATAATGTGTATGATGATAGAAGCAATCTTAACCTAATGCTAAAATTGCAGATTAACATAAAATAAATAAAGCAAATAAAGATAGATCAAACTCGAACAGAATTTGTCTCTGATACCAAATGATACGAACTTAGGTCAACACGCGCCTGAACCTGTACTATATTAGCTCGGATCTCAATTAACTTCAGATTTTAATGGATTGACCTCAAACCCTAACCAACCTGTGATTAGAAACCCTAGTGTTTTAGGTGTTCAAAGAGAATAAAGAGAAATTCATTCTCAAAAAATAAATTCTAAATATTATTAAAGTTTCGTTGTTCCTTAAAAATAAGCCCTTCAATAGGCTAGGAAAGAAAATAATAAAACCCTAATTATCTAGGTAAAACCGGCCACCAAAGAATAGGAAACCTAGCTTGGCCAAAATTCACCACCTTTCCTAATCTAATTTGGATTAATTAATTTCTTTATTTTGAATTAGGAATTAATTAATTTACAATGAAAATAATAAAATAATAGTTTTTGTAAACTTATTTGTCCAGTAAATAAATAAATAAAAACCAACAGAAAGATTAATTTCCTAAAACAAAAAGTCAAAATCATATTGGGAAACTAACTAATTATCTTTCTGACTAAGCTATCTTTGACCAATATAAGCTGCAAATCAGCTTCCACATGCCTTTTAGGATGCCAAATAGGATTCATTGAGTCCCACATGTCGCCCTTGCTTGGAACAAAGAGAAAAAGCCAACTCAACAAAATACAGTAAAACTAGCAAATAATACAACAAAACGAGCCAAATTTCTCTCTCATGCACACAAGTCATTTTTGATTGCCTTTGAAGCTTCTTTGACTTGATTCCATGACCTCTTATAGGTATGTATTGAATCCATGAAATGTTAGAACAATTTCTTGTTGTCCGGAGTCCATATTAGCACAAAAACAGCTACTCGGGTCCATATCGACCTCCACTACTTGGATGCCTTAAATGGATCTTGTATCTTTGGGTATTAAAAAGCCCTTTTGAGAATTAATTACTCCCTGTATAAAGGCAGCCAGGTTGTCCTTAAATATCTTAGCTTGAGCCCTAGTGATCGGCCCAGTCTTCATCCATCTCGGGTCAACACCTCAGCGGGTTGTTGGCTGTGCGAGCATGAGTGGACTCTCATCATTATCAATCAAGAATGCAAGATTTTTACTAAGAAAGAATCAAAATTTGTAACAATATTGAAAATTGAAGGCTGCGAATATGAAAGCTTGAAGGAAAACAATGTTATGGGCAATTTGGTAATTTCCCAATAGCATGATGACCTGGCACTTTGATGACATGGCATATTTGGACACGTGGCATAACATGTGGCATCTAAGTGACTGTCCAGCATGGCGTAAAAGAAAAAAATCAGCTTGTTCCCTTTTTAGACCAATTATGTGTCTTGTTTGGTCACAAAGTTACTTAATCACCAAGTTTTACTATTTTAGTTTTATTTTGATTTTAGAAACCTTTAATTTTATTACGTTTTTAATTATTTTTGGTTGGAAAATTAACTAGTTTTCTAATCTTGAGTTGTTATGTAATTAGTCATTTTCCTAAACTATAAAGGAGTTGACTAGTTAAATTTAAATTAGGAAATAAGTTAGAATTTTTTGAGTATTGGAAATTATTTTGGACGAATTTCTTATTATTTTTGCATGTATTTTTGCCTATAAAAGGCTTCAATTTCATTAATAAAATAACTTTTGGTCTTTAGTGAAATTTAATATTTATGAGAGTTAAACCTTTTGGTTCTCTAACAACTATCCTTTGAACTTTTCTAACTTGAAAATTAAAGGTCAATCCTTGACTTATCAATAAGGTAATTCCGCAACCTTTTTGTGGCATCATTCATTTCATAAGAACCTGAATCAATTAGACGATCGCGCATTTGTTTGTACGAATCTAGGTTTTTGTGTGATCTTTTCTTACTAAATTCTAGTCATTAATTTTTCATTATCATCATATTATCTTGATAAAAAAAAAATTGCATCAGATTGCATCTTTGCCAAAATACATTAGTAGAACCAAATTGAATCAAACTTCATCCATTGGTGTAGTTTGTGAGTTGGGTTGAAATTCTTGGATTGAGATAGATATTTGGTGATATTGTTGATGCTGAATTACTTGATATTTGATGATATTCAATGATACATAAAAAAAATAACTTTAAAAAAAGTTAAAAAAAAGGTGAAAGTCAAAGTTTATTGTGAAGATTGTTGAGATCTTATTGCTGGTTTTGGTTAAGATATTAAAAAAAAAAAACCTTTAAAAAAGGTTGAAAAAAAGTGAAAGTCGAATTTATTGTGAAGATTGTTGAGATCTTGTTGTTGCTGTTTTTGGTTAATATATATATATATATATATTGTAAATTAAGTGATCTGGGTTTGGCTAGAAAGAGGAGCACTAAGCCTTGAAATTCAAAGAAATAATTAATGCCGATTCTAGGTATTATTTTCCTACTCTTTGATTCTTTGGTTTAGTTGATTCTTTGTCATTTAAATTGTCTTTTCACCATCTAAATTACTTGTTATTTCTAAATTTGTTGTTGTGGTCAATTTGTTTCCATTTTTTGGTCAATTTCTTTCATTGGCCGAGACTAGTTATTCTATTATTTGTTTTTGTTTGTTTCTTATTTTTCTAGGTTACGTAATTTTATTGATTGTATTGATAACTTAGTTGGACCTAATTTTCAAATTAGTGTTGTTTAGGATTTAGTTTGCAAAGAACCAACTGATTTAACTAAGAGAGGGAAAAGGTAGGAGAGTGTGAGCTCATTAGAGGGTAAAAGCCAAATTAGGGTACAAACACGAGTGTTGAGACTTTAATTGAGTGAAACATGTGAGGGAGTGAAATTGTGGGGATCTCTTATATAATTGTGTAAGGCCTCCAATTCATCTCAAAGCAGTGGGCTATCACTGCTGGAAATCTCAGCAGTTATCTCAATTTACAGCCTGCATATCTTGGGTTTTTCAAGGCCTTTTTGAGTCATTATTTTTTTTATTTTCATTTACATGTCTATTACAACATATTCAAAAATAATAAACTCTTTCTAAAAGCTCAGAGAACGCCACCCCCAACAATGGACCTATATTGCTAGAAACACTGTTTCCAGCACATAGCCATTTTACAAAATAAAAAATCAATACCTAACAAGGAGACAATTCCTAAGCTAAATACAATAAAACTTAGGCATTCAAAAGAAATTAAAAGGAACATAAAACATAGACATAAATATTGCATTAGGTCATTTAACAAAATATTTCTTTTAAACAAAGAAAGAGGGTGCAAACCTGGGTGGATTTTGGTTTGTACAAGGTGGTAAAATTACCACCTTTTAAACACTCCTCCTTGCTAATCTTGCTAGAGACATTAAGGAGAGTCCTTAATGCCTCAAATATGGTCTTTCGAAGTGGCTTTGTGAATATATCCACAAGGTTCTCCTTCAAATTCACATACTCCAAAGAGACTTCTCCAAGATCTTCAAACTCCTTAAAGGAATGATATTTCACCGAAATATGTTTTGTTCTTCCATGTTGTACCGGTTTCTTGGCTATTAAAATTGCTGAAGTGTTGTCACATTTGATGATGGTTGGACCTACTTGAGTATGACCAAGATCTCTCATCAACTTCCTTAACCAAATACATTGGTTTGCACAAGATGAGCGAGCAATGTATTCGGCTTCCATGGTACTTTGAGCCGTTGTGCTTTGCTTCTTTGCATTCCATGAGAAAGGACCACTCCCAAGTGAAAATAAGTAGCGCAAAGTACTCCTCATATCATTAATGCAGCTTGACCAATCACTATCTGAATAGCTAACAAGCTTTAACTCATCCTTTGCTTCATACCAAACTCTATAATCATTAGTACCCTTAAGATACCTAAGAACTCTTTTGGCACCTTTAAGATGAGTTTGGGCGGGTGCTTGCATGAATCTTGAAAGCACACACACGGCATACATAATATCTGGTCTAGATGAGCACACATAAAGGAAACTACCAATTAAGGATCAATAAAGAGAAGGATTTACCTTTGGTGTGCCATCCTCCTTTTGGTACTTCTGTCCTTGGATCATTGGATTGCATTCTTCAAGATTAAATTTCTCCAAAAGATCATTGATGTACTTTTCTTATGATATAAATATTCTTCTTTGCCATTGCATTACTTCCACACCAAGGAAGTAATTCATGAGACCCAAGCTAGACATCTCAAATTCCTTCTCAAGTTCATGTCTTAGCTTATCCACATTCCTTGGGTCTTTCCACTCTTTCTTCATCGAGGCTTCTTGCACACATGTAGGGTGACCAAGTGCAACATTACACCTTTCATAAATCTCAGACAAAGATCTCTCCTTTCTAACACCATCAACAACCTCCAAATCGACTCCAATGGTTTCTTGGAGTAGATCATCATCCTCCTCATTTTCTTCATCATTGTCATCTTCATCATTGTTGTTTTCAACATTTCTTTCTTCATTTTCTTATCAAGACCATGGCTCATCCTCATTCACCAATAGCTCCTCCTTACTCTAATCCCATTTTGCATTCTCATTAATCTTCACATCATCCATCAAGGGCATAACATTCACCAAAACATTAGTATTCTTCATTTCACCATAACTAGAGTGACCAAGACTTTTATGCCAAAGTTGAGAAATGGACTCATCTTTGCCTTTCAAAGCTTGTTCACTATTTAGTAAATTCACCCTATAGCTTTTATCTTTGAAGGCAACTTTAAACACCTCATTTCCAAAAGCATCCAATATCAAACAACCATCACAACCAAAGTTCAAAACATATCCCTTTTCAATCAATTGTGCAACACTCAACAAGTTTTCACACAATGAAGGAACATATAGAACATTTTGGATAAGTTTTGTACCTTTTTTGGTGTTCAATGAGATGTCTCCTTTTCCTTCTACATCCATGAAGCTTCCATTCCCAATATTCACCCTTGGCTTGTAGGATCGGTCAAGCTTTACAAAGTTGGTTTCTTCAAAAGTCATGTGGTGTGAACAACCACTATCTACCAATCAACCAAAACCACTACTTGTAGCTTTAAGGCATGTAGCCATAAATAAGGTCTTGACCTCCTCATTCACAACATTTGCTTGTTGCCTTCCTCGCTTATATACTTTGCCAACATGTCCTCTTTGCCCATATTTGTCATAAGTTGCATCTGGTCTCCAAAAGCACTTGTTTGGTGCATGTCCATGCTTCTTGCGATGGGGGCATGATGGAGAACCCCCATGGTTTTGTTGTTGTCCTCCTTGATGTTGCCTTGCATTGTTGTTGTTGTTGAAATTGTTATTGTTGTTGTTGAAACTTCCATAATCGGTTCTTCCTTTGTTCTTGTTGTTGTTCTTTTTGTTGTTCTTTTTGCTTTGACTAGATATAAAAGCACTTTCCAAAGACTCCTCCTTTCTTATGGCTCTTCTTTGTTCGGTTGCTTGGAAGGCATTGATAAGCTCACTCAAAGTAATCTCACTAAGATTCCTTGATTCCTCAGGGGAAGAAATCTTAGCTTCAAACTTTTCGGGTAAGCTCACTAATACCTTCTCTACAACCCTTTGGTCAATCAATGGCTCTCCAAGGACTCTAATTTGGTTCATAACCTTTAGTAGTCTATCGGTAAAGTCCTTAACCAACTCATTTTCTTTCATTCTAATTGTTTCAAACTCTCTTCTTAAGTTTAAAACTTGTATTTGTCTTGTTCTAGTGTTTCCTTGAAATTCTTCTTGCAATTTGAACCAAACTGCTCTAGCACTTGTACAAAACATGATTCTAGTGAAGATGGATTCACTTACCAAAGAATGAAGGGCTGTCAAGGCCTTGAATCCTTTAGCTATCTCAGTCTCATGTGCAAGTCTTTGTGCTTATGTGGCATTTGCTCTCAACTCCTCAACTTCATAACATTTTTCCATCACATCCCAAAGTCCAAAGGCTTGTAGGTAGGCTTTCATCTTTATGCTTCAAATGGAGTAATTTTGGTCCTCAAATTTTGGTGGAGTGGGAGGTGCAAAACTTTGAGAAGCCATGGTAGAAAACCAGATTTTTGAAGAAAATGGCTCTTGGGTTGGATTTTTGGTGAGTTTTCTAGCTAGATTTTTGTACCACGTCAAACGAAAAATGAAAGGAATGAATGGGGGGTTCTCTCATAAGAAAATAGACTAGAAAGAAAGCTTATAAGGTCCCTTAATTGTTCAAGCAAAGCTCTGATACCATATTAGAGTTTGGTGTGGTTTTGGGTTCACTTGGCCAAGAGTGTTGTACACAAGGTGTTAGTCTTGTGCACAATCTTTAATCTGGTTTTTGGTTTTGATGTTTAGGTGATTTTTATGTTTGTTTTTGGTATGGTAATATTTAGGATTGTATGGGGTTTTTTTTTTGAAGGAAGAAGAAGAGAAGATGTTAGAGTAGGCCACACAAAACTAGATAGCACACTAACTTATCTTTGCTTTTCATTCATTTGTCGCATATATAGAGACAAAACTTATCTCATACATTTGAGGTGTGTGTGGGACTAAATGTAAGTTTTTAAAATTCAAAATCTACTCATTTCCCATTCAAAATTATGATACATAACCGTTCAACCACCGACTTCACATGTGAGTGCATAATTATGACAAGAGTTGGTGAGATTTTGAATTTCAAAAAACTATCTCCACCTAATCCTGTACTACTATTTTGACCAGATGGAAGGCTGGGATATCTTCATCCAAATTGCGTGAATTTTGTCATGTAGTATGTTGAAATATCAAGGATGAAATATGAAGAAGACCAAGTCCAAAATAATTGGATAAGGCCTCCAATTCATCACAAACCCATGGGCCATCACTGCTGGAAATCTCAGCAGTTATTACAACTTGCAATCTGCATATCTTCGGCTTCCCAAGGCCTTTTGGAGTCATTCCTTTTTCTATATTTTCATTTACATGTATATCACAACATATCCAAAAATGATAAACTTATTATAAAATCTCAGAGAATGCCAGCCCCAACAATGGACCTATGTTGCTGGAAACACTATTTCTAGCACATAGCTATTTTACAAAATAAAATCAATACCCAACAAAGAGACAATTCCTAAGCTAAATACAATAAAACTTAGGCATCCAAAAGAAATTAAAAGGAACAGAAAACATAGACATAAATATTGCATTAAGTCATCAACAAAATATTTCTTTTAAAGAAAGAAAAAGGGTGCAAATCTTGGTGGATTTTGGTTTGCATAAGGTGGCAAGATTTCAACCTTTTAAACGTAAAAAATAGATTTTGATCCAAGAATTTTACAAGCTCTAGTTAGTAACATGACGGAGAAGCTCAAGGCGGAAAAATAAAAGAGCTTAGGGGAGAAATTAATGAAGCCAAATCAAAGATGGATGCTTCTGTACAACATACCACCCCACAAGTTGGAAGAAATAGGGAAACTGTGTGCAAAAAGATGAACATACTAGTAGAATTGATGGAGATGGATTGAGAGATGAAGAAGTTGATTCAACTAGTACAAGAAGGAGGAATCGTGGAGAAGACAATGGGGGGATCAAGCTTAAAATACCTTCATTCCATGGTAAGATAGATGCTGAAGCTTACCTTGAGTGGGAGCAAAGAGTTGAGATGATTTTTGACTGTCATGACTACTCGAAATCTAAGAAGGTCAATTTAGCTAGTGTGAAGTTTCTTAATTATGCTCTAAAAGTAGTGGGATAAGGAATGCAATACTAGGAGGAAAGTTGGCTAAGCACCAATTTCTACATGGGGACAGATGAAAATTTTAATGAAAAAGAGTTTGTACCTAGCTATTTTTATCTTAGTATTCATCAAAAGTTATAAACTTGTTCCCAGGGTTCAAGGAGTGTAGAGGAGTACCACCAAGAGATGGAGTCTCTAATGCTTAGAGTTAATATGGTGGAAGATGAAAAATCTACAATGGTTCATTTTCTTATGGGTTTGAATAAGAACATTGCTGACCAAGTGGATTTGCATAAATACATGGATCTTGAGGAGATGTTGCATATGGCAATAAAAATAGAGTAGGAATTCAAGAGGAGAGGGTACTACAAATGTACCTAGTGCACCAAACCCTTGGAAATCAACAACAAATATGGGGAACACCAACAAAACCAAACAAGATTTTAAAACAACTTTAAGGCCAAAAATAGAAGCTAAGGCCAAAAGTTCTAAGCCACTCCAATCAAGTAAGTCTGATCCAACCCCTTCTCGTAATCGTGATATAATATGTTTCAAGTGTCAAGACAGGGGACATATAGCTAGCTGATGTCCAAATATAAGGACAATGATCATACAAAAGAGTGGGGAAGTAAAGTCCGAGGAGGCGGATTTAAGCGACAATGAGATGCTACCTTTGGAAGATTGCATTGATTGTGGAGATGAGGAAGAGCCACCATATCATGAAGGATTGAATTTGGTGGCGAGACAAGCATTGAAATTGTACAAAGATTATGAGGACATACAATGTAAGAACATCTTTCACACTAGATGCAAAATCCAAGACAAGGTATGTAGTGTGATGATTGATTGTGGTAGTTGTGCAAATGTTGCTAATACTATACTTATTGAAAAACTAGGTTTACCTACATTTAAACATCTAGAACCCTATAGGTTACAATGGTTGAATGATAATGATGATGTAAAGGTGACTAAACAAGTTAAGGTTACTTTTACTATCAAGAAATACATTGATGTTGTTTTGTGTGATGTAATTCCTATGGAGGCTGAACACTTGTTATTGGGTTGTCCTTGGCAATATGACAAGGATGCTTTGCATCATGGTCAAACTAACAAGTATGAGTTTAATTTTGAAGGTAAAAGAGTTGTACATACACCATTATCTCTTAGACAGGTACTGGAAGATCAAATAGCCATACAAAAGTCAATGGGGAGGGAAAATACAAGACAGGCTGAGTTGCATTCCAAGAAAGAGAGTGTTAAACCCCTAGGAGAAAGTGAGAAGAAGGAAAAAGAAAAACAATAGGGAAAGAGGGAAAAGAAAAGAGAGGCATTTTATGCAAAATATAGTGAAATAAAGAAAGCTTTCTTGAGCAAGAAGCCAATTTTTGTAATGATGTATAAAGAATGTTATTTGAATTATTTGGCTAACCCTAATGATCATGTTTTTCCTAGTTCTATTATATCTCTTTTATATGAATATGAAACTGTACTTCTAGAGAAGATTCCTAAAGGATTACCTCCATTACGAGGAATTGAACATCAAATAGATTTCATTCCTAGAGCTTCTATTCCCAATAAGCCTGGATATAGAACAAATCTCGAGGAAACAAAGGAATTACAATGTTAGGTAAGTGAACTTCTTGATAAAGGCTATGTTAGAGAAAGTACGAACCCTTGTGCTGTGCCTGTGTTATTAGTGCCTAAAAAAGATAGAACATGGAGAATGTGTGTTAATTGTGGGGCCATTAATAATATATTTATTAAGTATAGACATCCTATACCTAGGTGAAATGATATGCTCGATGAATTGCATGGTGCTTGTGTTTTCTCTAAAATTGATCTAAAAAGTGGATATCATCAAATTCAAATGAAAGAGGGTGATAAATGGAAAACAACTTTTAAAAGTAAACATGGATTGTATGAATGGTTAGTTATGGCTTTTAGTTTAACTAATGCACCTAATACAATTCATAAAAGTTAGCTTAGTAGTCAAACTAGTCTACTAGTTTCAAAATTAAGGAATTAATTAAATTAGGAAAGGGTGTGATGTTAGGTAATTTCCTAATTCGATTCTATGTTGACAGAAATTTCCTAATCCTTTTAGGGTTTTATTTTGTTCATTCAAAGCCTATTTAAGGCTTATTTTCAATGCGAAATCAACTTACATGTTATTCAGAATATTATTTATGAGAAAGAATTCTCTTTGTTCTCTTTGACCACTCCGAACACTCTATAGAAATAAAGTGTTTTAGTTTGACTTATCAATAGGACATCCATCACCTATTGTGCCGTCTTCATCATATACCAAAGTTTCTAGTCATAGGTTGATTAGGGGTGGAGGTGACCATAAGAACTTAAACTTAATTTTTTGATCCGGGGTAATATAATATGGGTTTAGGAGCAAATCGACCTATGTTCGTATCATTTGATATTAGAGCCAAATTTTGTTCAGGTTAGATCTATCTTATTCGATTTTTTTTCTTCTGTATTAATCTAAAATTTTAGTATTAGGTTAAGATTGTTCTTAGTTCCTACACATTTTGAATAGTAAAAAAAAAAAAAAGAAAAAAAGAAAAAAGTTTCCTAGTCAAATTAGGTTTCCTTGTTTTACAGTATTTTTGCTTTCTAGTTTGTTGGTTGTTTTTCCCTTATTGTTCTTGTTGATTTGGTTTATTGTTGATTTTTGTTTTATGTTTTACTCTTAATTAGTTGCATTCATTTATTGAAAACAAAAAAAAAAAAAAAGGATTTGGGAGCATATTGCATAAATCCTAAAAAAGTTGTAATTTGTTTTTGTTTGGAGTGTGGTCTTGGGTTTGGTGGAATTTTGGTGTTGGAATTGTAATTTTTGCTGTTTATTTTGCAATTTGAGTGATTTTATATTCTGTGAAAAAAGAAAAAAGAAAAAAAAAAGGGTTTGCAGCAACAAATATTAATTTACAAAATTTGCAAGTTTGTATTTTGTGAGGTCACGGGTTTGAGTTTGTAATTGGTTGAGAATTGCGGTTTGTGTTGTTGGAAATTGTGTTGCATCATCATATTTGTGATAAAAAAAACAGATAAAAAAAAAAAGCCAAAAGTCGAGAATAAAAAAAAAAAAATTTTGCACAAAAAGGTCGGTTTGTTAAATTTGGAGTTTGAAATTTGTTTGAGATGGAAATTTGAATTGTGATATTTAGAGTTGCTGAAAAATTCAATTTTGCCACTGGATATTTGAAATTTGAGTCCTTAAAATTATTTGGATAAAAATTGGTAAGGATTTGATACAAAAACTTAAATTACAAGAGCAACAACCAACAACTATTCTATATTTTCGTCAAATTATTCTTGTTCGTTGTTTGAATCTCTTTTCTATATTTTAACCTTGAATTATTGGTTTATTAATATTCTAATCAGCTTTTTATTCATTCCAAAAATTTGCTTGTTGATTTTCATTGTTTTTGCTTAGGAAAGTCGAGAACTAGGTTTTATTAATTCACTCAATATTGCTTGCTTTTTGCTAATGTTTTGTTGATAAGTTTAATTAGAACATACTTATGATGTAGTTGCTATTTTGTGTGTATTTTAATTAGAACTTTAAGATAATTCTTTGAGTGGAAGAAGACAAGACAATTTGAGCTTAAAAGAAGGTAAAAGTCAAAACTAGTGTGCAAGCGAGTGTCAAGACCTTGTTTGAGTGAAACACGTAAGCGAGTGAATTTGGTGAGGATTTTTGTATTATTTTCACTAACATGGCAGCTTCAAGTGTTGAAATGTGATGATCTTGCCACAATATGCAAGGTAGCTCGGTTACACTGGCACTCTTTGTTTTTCAACATCAAAGACCAAACATTATTTATGTTTATGCATTTTATTTTATCTTGTAATGTTTAAGAACAATATCCTTTTTGTAATGCCCTAAGCTCATTATCTAGCTTAAGGCCTTTTTTGTCTAGTTGCTGGAATTGTATTTCCAGCAACATAAGTCTACTTCCATGGATACCGTTTGAAGTAGGTTTGGGATTTGGATCTGAATTTTGGATATGATAAACTAGATATGCAGAGGAAGCAACAGAAAAAAGAATGGCCCAATTTGGAGCTGGGAAGGCTGAGTTAAGCCTAAAACAATCTGACCCTTGTGCAGTTTTGCTGCCCAGAAAACTGGACAAAACTGCCTCGGGTTTGATTACTTTTGAATGGGTAAATGGACTTTGTTTTATCTGGTTTTTGGCTAGAACATATTTTAATATTTAAAAAGGCTTCCCTCTAATTTTCAAGTCAAATGGAGCTGGTTTTCAAATTCAAATGCCTTAGACAAGCTGAACTGCCCATTAAAGAAGGTTTCTTGCATCCCCAGCACATTGATTAGAGTTAGTTGAGGTAGTTTGGCTTGGTTGGTTACTTTTAATGCTTTTGTATTTGTTGCTCAATATGGAAGCATGCCTTATTGTCTTTTTGATGTATTTAAAAGTATGAAAATTGTAATGAAAAACGTTGAGAAAGAAAATATTCAAAAAACAGATTTTGAAAAACAACATTTTTGGCTCTCTTTCTCTCAACTACTACATTTTGGTGTCTTCTTCTTCCCAAAAGCTAACAACCTTCTCAAGAACCCTAAAACTCCATTAAAACCAGAAACAAAACCTTAACAAACCAAAAAAAAAACAAAATCAAGAACCAAGAACCAACAACAATCGTTCTTGACTAACACCTTGAATAATTGTGCTCTAGGGTACAACAACATAAACCTACACCAAATTCCATCTTGGTATCAGCGCATAGTGTAATTTCTTAGGACCTTGTGAGCTTTCAACCTAGACCATTTTATTTGTGAGAGGTTCCCCCACCTAAAGCCTTCCAACCGAAACCAAAACCTCCCAAAAAGACTAGTTGAAACTCACCAAAACACCACCACCCGAGAGCTTGTTCTTGTGTCCATTTTTCAAAACTTTTCAAAAACCATTTTTTCAAATGGCCTCACAATCCTTTGCAATCCAAACACCACCTAAGTTTGAAGGCCAAAACTATTCCATTTGGAGTATAAAAATGAAAGCCTGCCTTCAAGCCTTTGGTTTATGGGAAGTCATAGAAGAAGGTTATGTAGTGGAAGAGTTGAGAGCTAATGCAACCCAAGCACAAAGAAATGCACATGAGGCCGAAGTTGCCAAGGGGTTCAAGGCCCTCACTGCCTTGCACTCCTCTGTGAGTGATTCCATTTTTACAAGGATAATGTCATGCACAAGTGCTAGAGAGGTTTGGATAAAGCTTCAAGAGGAGTTCCATGAAAATACTAGAACTCGGCAAATGCAAGTTTTAAACCTAAGAAAAGAGTTTGAGACCTTGAAGATGAAGGAGAATGAGCTTGTCAAGGATTTCACGGAAAGGATGCTCAAAGTGGTAAATCAAATTCGGGTCCTTGGTGAGCAATTGACCAATCAAAGGGTAGTAGAGAAAGTATTGGTGAGCTTACCCGAAAGGTTTGAACCTAAGATTTCCTCCCTTGAAGAATCTAGAAATCTTAGTGAAATAACCTTGAGTGAGCTCATCAATGCTCTTCAAGCAACCGAACAAAGGAGAGCCATTAGAAAGGAGGAGACCATAGAGAGTGCATTCTATGGTGGCCACGGCAACAAAAAGAAGAATAAAGGAAGGAAGGGCAACAACACCAACCAAACCAGTTTTACAACCAACAACAACACAAACAACAACAAAAGTGGATAGAATCAACAACAACAACAACAAAGCCATCAACACCGAGGAGGGCGTCCACCTTGCCCTCATTGCAAGAAGCTTGGACATCCACCATCCAAGTGTTTTTGGAGGCCGGATGCATCTTATGAAAGATGTGGAGAAAAAGGCCACATTGCCAAAGTATGCAAGCAAAGAAGACAACAAGCCAATGTGGTTAATGAAGAAGCTGAGAACCTATTTGTGGCCACATGCCTTAAGGCCACAAGTAGTGGTCTCGGTTGGCTTGTGGATAGTGGTTGCTCACACCACATGAGTTTCCAAAAGGATGGTTTTATGAAGCTTGACCGAAACTACAAATCCAAAGTGAAGATTGGTGATGGCCGGTTCATGGAAGTAGAAGGCAAAGGAGATGTGTGCTTGAACACCAAGGAAGGTACCAAAATTATAAAAGATGTGCTATATGTTCCTAGTTTGTGTGAAAACTTGCTTAGTGTTGCACAATTGGTAGAAAGAGGCTTTGCTTTAAATTTTGCAAAAGATGGATGTATCATATATGATGCTTGTGGTAATGAGCTGTTTAAGGTACCATTGAAGGACAAAGGCTATAGATTGGACCTAGTTAAGAATGAACAAGCCTTAAAAACCAAAGTGGAGTCCATTTCTCAAATTTGGCATAAAAGGCTTGGGCATTCTAGCTATGGTGCCATGAAAAACACCAATGCCATTGTGAAGGACATGCCAAAGATTGAGGAGATGAAAAGCCTATGTGATGTATGCCAATTAGGGAAATCCACATGGCTTCCATTCCCTAAAGCAGGTTCATGGAGAGCTAAGGAGAAGCTTGAGCTAGTCCATTCGGATGTGTGTGGACCGATGAGTTTGTCATCAATTGGAGGATGTAAGTACTTCCTAACCTTCATTGATGACTACTCAAGGATGTGTTGGGTATATTTTCTAACAACCAAGTCACAAGTGCTTGAGAAGTTCATGGAATTCAAGAAGATGGTGGAAACCCAAAGCAATGCAAAGATGAAGTGCTTCAGAACCGACAATGGTGGAGAATATACAAGCTTGGCTATGGAGGATTTTTGCAAAGAAAATGGAATGGTGCATCAATTCACAACACCATACTCACCACAACAAAATGGTGTTTGTGAGAGAAAAAATAGGACCTTGATGGAGATGGCAAGGTGCATGATACATGAGAAGAACATGCCAAAGAAGTTTTGGGCCGAAGCCATATACACGGCTAGCTACATACAAAACCAAGCATACACCAAAGCCAATGAGTTCAACACACCCTATGAGATATGGTATGGAGAAAAACCATCTTTGGACAACATAAAAATCTTTGGAAGTGTTTGTTTTCTTCATGTTCATCCATACATGAGAGACAAGCTTGACAAAAGGGCAAATGTGGGCATCTTGGTCGGCTTTAGTGAGGTTACCAAAGGTTTTAGGGTTTTCAACTTGGAAACCAAGAAACTTATGGTAACAAGGGATGTGAGGATTGATGAAGATGCTGTTTGGGATTGGACAAAGGAGGAGCTTCTTGTCCATGAAGATAATGCTCGGTTGGATGATGAAGAAGAAGAAACCAATGAGACAATGAAGAAAATGAAGATGATGAGGAGGATGCACTTGAGACCATTGGAGCCGAATTGGAGATTGGAGATGGTGTTAGAGGAGAAAGGCCATTGTCCAAAATATATGAAAGGTGCAATGTTACCTTGAGTGATCCTACCAATGCTTAAGAAGCTATGCAAAAGAAAGAGTGGATGGAGGCCATGCAAACCAAAATGGATATGATAGAAAAGAATGAAACTTGGTCTTTGGTTTCTAAACCTAAAAACAAGAAACCAATTGGTGTAAAGTGGATCTTTAGGACCAAGTTCAACCCGGATGGAACAATATGCAAGCATAAGGCAAGGCTTGTGGCAAAAGGCTATGCACAACAAGCGGGTGTAGATTATGGAGAGACATTTGCACCGGTTGCAAGAATGGAGACCATAAGGCTCATCCTATCGATCTCGGCCTCAATGTCATGGAAGGTGTACCACCTTGATGTAAAGTTGGCTTTCTTGAATGGTGTGCTTCAAGAGGAGGTTTATATCAAGCAACCCGAGGGCTTCATTGTTCAAGGACATGAGGACAAAGTCTACCATCTACACAAGGCACTTTACGGGTTAAAGCAAGCACCTAGGGCTTGGTATGGCAAGATTGATGGTTACTTGACCTACCAAGGCTTTAGGAGGAGTCCAAATGAGCCAACACTATACACAAGGAATGAAGAAGGCATGATTGTTATCTCATTGAATGTGGATGATTTGTTGGTCACGGGTGAAAATGAAAAGAATGTAGAAGTTTTGAAAAATGAACTTGAAAAGGAGTTTGACATGTCAAGCCTTGGTGAAATGAATTACTTCCTTGGAGTGGAAGTGATGCAATGCTCTAGGGGTATTTTCATATCTCAAGAGAAATACATCAAAGATCTTTTGAAAAAGTTCAACCTTGATGAATGCAAGCCAATGTCAACACCAATGAGCCAAGGAGACAAATACAAGAAGGAGGATGGCACAACAAAGGTAAACCCGGCCCTATATAAAAGCATGATAGGAAGTTTGCTCTATGTATGTTCATCAAGACCGAATATTATGCATGCCACATGTGTTTTGTCTAGATATATGCAAGCACTATTCCAAAACTATTTTGTAAGTGCCAAAAGAATTCTTAGATACTTAAAAGGAACACGTGACTTTGGAGTTTGGTATGATAGGCAAGATGTGATGAGATTAATGGCCTACTCGGATAGTGATTGGGCTGGATGCTTGGATGATATGAAGAGCACTTCGGCGTATCTTTTCTCACTTGGTAGTGGACCATTCTCATGGAATGCAAAGAAGCAAGCAACAACCGCTCAAAGCACCGCCGAAGCCGAGTACATTGCTTGCTCTTCATGTGCAAATCAATGCATTTGGCTTAGAAAATTATTGGAGGACCTTGGTTATCCTCAAGAGGGTTCAACCATCATCAAATATGACAACACTTCAGCCATATCAATAGCCAAGAACCCCGCTCAACATGGAAGGACAAAACACATACCGGTAAAGTATCACTCTTTGAGGGAGTTTGAAGAAAATGGAGAAGTAAGCTTGGAATATATCAAGACCAAAGATAACCTTGCAGATTTCTTCACCAAGCCACTTCCAAAAGCAAGATTTGAGACCTTGAGGAAGCTTCTAAATATTTCAAGCAAGAACACCAAGGAGGAGTGTTGAAATGTGGTGATCTTGCCACAATGTGCAAGGTAGTTCGGTTACACTTGCACTCTTTGTTTCGCAACATCAAAGACCAAACATTATTTATGTTTATGTATTTTATTTTATCTTGTAATGTTTAAGAACAATATCCTTTTTGTAATGCCCTAAGCTCATTATCTAGCTTAAGGTTTTTTTTGTCTAGTTGCTGGAATTGTATTTCCAGCAACATAAGTCCACTTCCTTGGATGCCGTTTGAAGTTGGTTTGGGATTTGGACCTGAATTTTGGATATGATAAACTAGATATGCAGAGGAAGCAGCAGAAAAAAATGGCCCAATTTGGAGCTGGGAAAGCTGGGTTAAGCCTAAAACAATCTGACCCTTGTGCAGTTTTGCTGCCCAGAAAACGGGACAACACTGCCTCGGGTTTGATTACTTTTGAATGGGTAAATGAACTTTGCTTTATCTGGTTTTTGGCTAGAACATAGTTTAATATTCAAAAAGGCTTCCCTCCAATTTTCAAGTCAAATGGAGCTGGTTTTCAAATTCAAATGCCTTAGACAAGCTGAACTGCCCATTAAAGAAGGTTTCTTACATGCCCAGCACATTGATTAGAGTTAGTTGAGGTAGTTTGGCTTGGTTGGTTACTTTTAATGCTTTTGTATTTATTGCTCAATATGGAAGCATGCCTTATTGTCTTTTTGATGTATTTAAAAGTATGAAAATTGTAATGAAAAACGTTGAGAAAGAAAATATTCAAAAAACAGATTTTGAAAAACAACATTTTTGGCTCTCTTTCTCTCAACTACTACATTTTGGTTTCTTCTTCTTCCCAAAAGCTAACAACCTTCTCAAGAACCCTAAACCTCCATTAAAACCAGAAACAAAACCTTAACAAACCGAAAAAAAAAAAAAACAAAATCAAGAACCAAGAACCAACAACAATCATTCTAGACTAACACCTTGAATGATTGTGCTCTAGGGTACAACAACATAAACCTACACCAAATTCCATCATCAAGGATGAGGAAAGGACTTGGATCATTAAGAATTAATGAAGAAGAATTTGTGGGGTTCAAAGGTGAGTCAAGAGTAAGAGAAGTGGAGGAGAACATACCGACAGGATGGTAATGATGGAACAACTCCAACGGATGAATGCTTGTTTTGATCACCTAGATCAAAGATTAAACAGAGTAGAAAATTCTCAAGATTGGCCGAATACAGGGTTTGATGCACATGGTGGCTAAGGTTGAGGTCTAGGAGGCCGTGGTTGACCTAGAGAAGAATTCAGGGATGGTAACTTTAGAGATGATTTTGAAGAGGGGGTCGATGATATTTTTGCTTACCAAGGAAGGCCAATCCATGGGAGACTAGCCTGATAAGAGGATGATGATCTGGGAAATATTAAGATCAACATACCACCTTTTATGGGAAAAAGTGATCCACCTATACTTGCACAACCGACAACCCGCTGGGGTGTAGATCCAATACAGATGAAGACCGAGCCAATCACTAGGGCTAAGTGATGCGAATCCGCCAGAGCCTGCACAACCGACAACCCACTGGGGTACCGATCCAATATTGATGAAGATCGAGCCAATTACTAGAGTTTAAGCTAAGAGATTTAGGGATCACCTTGCTGCATTTATCCAGGGCATAATACATTCTTAAGATGGCATGTCTATTCCTGATGAACCAAGATCTGTTTTGAGCATACAAGTGGTGGAAGCCGATACGGGAATGGCTAGCGGTTTTGGTACTTTTTAGCAGTTCGAGCAGCATGAAATGGTTCCAAATCTTTATGGATTCAATTCATATGTCTAAGAAGTCATGAAATCAAGTTAAGGCAGCTTCAAAGTTCAACAAACAGGTGGTGTGCGCATGGGTCCAAGATTTGCCGGTTTTACTGTATTTTGTGTTAGCTTTTTCTCTTTCTTCCAAGCAAGGGCAATGTGTGGAACTTAATGGTCAACTTATTTGGCATCCTACAAAGCATATTGAAGCTGATTTGGAGTTCAAATTGGTCAAAGATCAGTGAAAGTCAACTTAGGTAAAAAGCTAGTATTTTAGTTTCTTAATATGGTTCTACTTTTTGTTTTAGGAAATTGCCATTACTTTTTGGTTTTTATTTATTTATTTGTTGGAGAAATAAGTTTAGGAAAGTTATTATTTTATTATTTTCATTGTAAATAAATTAGTGCCTAATTCAAAATAAAGGAATTAAATAATCCAAATTAGATTAGGAAAGGAGTGAGAATTTAGACCACCATAGGAAACCACTTTGTATGGCCGGTTTTCCCTTTTGATTTTAGGGTTTTAATTTGTGACATTGTAGCCTATTTAAACACTTATTTTTCAATAAGAATCAAGCTTGAATTTTATACATAAAATTATTTGTGAGATTGAATTCTCTTTATTCTATTTGAATACCTAAAACACCATTAGAGAGTGAATGTTTTAGTTTTGACTTATCAATTGGACATCCATCACCCATTGTGGCATCTTTGATATATCAAGGTTTCTAATCATAGGTTGGTTAGGGGTTAAGGTGAGCACTAAAACTTTAACATAATTAGATCCGGGCTAATATAATATGGGTTTAGGAGCAGATCGTCCTAGGTTCATATCATCAATTCAAGAGATTTAAGGAAAACCTATTTGGTTTCATACAAGGGGTTATCAATTATCGAAAGGGCTTATCCATATCAAAAGATTCAAAGCCTATTTTAAGCATCCAAGTGGTGAAGGCCAATACGGGCCAGCGTAGTTGTTTTAGTGCATTTTTGGACTCCGGCAATAAGGAGTGGATCCAACACTTCATGAATTCAATGAATATCATGATGTGTTCATGGAAAGAATTCAAGTCAAAAGAAAAAGCAATCAACGAACCCATTTGCGCATAGGCAGAGTTGTAGGCCAAAAATGCTGTTTTTGCCGTTGGCTTTACTGTTTTTTGTTTGATTTGGCATTTTCTCCTTGTTTCAATCAAAGGAAACGTATGGGAAGCATAAATAATCCTATTTGACATCCTACATGGCACATTGGATCTGATTTGGAGCCTTTACAAGCTGGAAATTGGTCAAAGTTAGCTTAGTAGTCAAACTAGTCAACTAGTTTCCGAATTTGATTTTGACTTTTTGTTTTAGGAAACTATCTTTTTATTTTGGTTTTATTTATTTATTTACTGGAAAAATTACTTTATGAAATTTAGAATATTATTGTTTTGATTGTAAATTAATTAATTTCTTTTTCAAAATCAAGGAATTAATTAATACAAATTAGAATAGGATTCTATGTTGGCCAAAATTTCCTAATCCTTTTAGGGTTTATTGTATCCATTTAAAGCATATTTAAAGGCTTATTTTAAATGAGAAATCAATTTACATATTATTGAGAAATTTATTTGTGAAAAAGAATTCTCTTTGTTCTCTTTGAACACCCTGAACACTATAGAAATCAAGTGTTTTAGTTTGACTTATCAATAGGACATCCATCACCTATTGTGGTGTCTTCACCATACACCAAGGTTTCTACTCACAGGTTGATTAGGGGTTGAGGTGACCATAAGAACGTGAACTTAATTTTTTGATCCGAGCTAATATATTACAGGCTTAGAAGCAAGTCGACCTAGGTTAGTATCATTTGGTATCAGAGCCAAGATTTTGTTCAAGTTTGAACTATCTTATTTGCTTTATTTTGTTAACTTTATCATTAGGTTAAGGTTTCATCCATCTCATATACGTTCTGCATTTAAAAAAAAAAATTTCTTTCCTAATCAAATAAGGTTTTCCTTGTTTACCGTATTTTAACATCTTCGAGGAATATTTTCGGCCTTGATTAACATTTTGTTCAAGCTTGAGTTTAGGACACTTACCTGGTCGGTCATGTTTGGTCATACCCCCTTGGATTGGAGTTGAATTCGGGGATGCCACACTAGTTCTTTCTTTGAGTTTTTTGCCCTCCCTCCTTTGTTGTATTTTGGAGCTGGTCTCTAAATACCTCATTGGGAGTCTATGGTTCCAACTTGACCGTTTTACTTATAAATCTAAAACCAATAGCATTATCTCGACCATAATGTATAGTATCTTTATCAAATTTCCATGGTCTACCTAATGAAATTGTCTAGCATGCATAGGCATAACATCACACAAAACAACATCCACATATTTATCCATGCTGAATTTTACCTTGGCTTGTTTATTTACTTTTATCTCACCACTATCATTAAGCCATTGAGATCTATGTGGTTTGGGATGTTTAATTGTTGCTAAGCCTAATTTTTCAACCACAACATTACTAATTACATTTGCACAACTTCCACTATCAATTATCAGACTACAAACCTTACCTGGGATTTCACGAGTGTGGAAGATGTTCACTCTTTGTATTTAATCATCGTCTTTGTACACGGTCAAAAATCTCCTACTCACCAAGCTCAATTCAGCATTTGAAGCATTGATACGAACCTTGGTAGCCTCGTGCCTAAACCCATATTATATTAGCCAAGATCTCAATTAACTACAAGTTCTTATGGAAAAACCTTAACCCCTAACCAACCTGTAATTAGAAACCTTGGTATAATGAAGATGCCACAATGGGATATGGATGTTCTATGGATAAGCCAAAACTAAAAGACTCACTCTCTAATGATGTTTTAGGTGTTTAAAGAGAACAAAGAGAATTCTATTTCACATTTAATTTTCTAAATATTATTAAAGGTTGTTTTTTCCTAAAAAATAAGTCCTGAAATAGGCTGGAGTCACAAAATAATAAAACCCTAAAAGCCTAGGACAAAACCGGCCAATAGGATTAGGAAACCAAGCTTGGCCAAATTTCCTCTCTCCTTTCCTAATATAATTTTGATTAATTAAGTCCTTTATTTTGGATTAGAAATTAATTAATTTACAATGAAATTAATAAAATAAATAGAAACCAAATAAAAGACTAATTTCCTAAAACAAAAAGTCAAAATCAAATTAGGAAACTATTTGACTATCTTTTTAACTAAGCTAGCTTTGATCAATCTTTGGTCAATTTAAGCTCCAAATCAGCTTCCATATGGCTTTTAGGATGCCGAATAGAATTATTGCTGAGCCCCACACTTTTCCCTCGATTGGAACAAAGAGAAAATGCTAACTCAGCAAAATACACTAAAGTCAGCAACAAAATACAATAAAACCGGCCAAACTCCCTCCTATGAGCACACCACCTATTTGGATGCTTTAGCATCTGCCTTGTCTTGATTTTATGACCTCTTGGAGGTATTCATTGAATCCATGAACTGTTGGAACCATTTCTTACTGCCTCGAGTCCATATTTGCACTTCAATAGCTACTTGGGTCCTTATCGCTCCACCACTTGGATGCTTAAAACGGGCCTTGTATGTTCGGTTATTGACAAGCCCCATTGAGAATTAATTACTCCCTGCATAAAGAAAGCCAGGTTATCCTTAAATCTCGTAGCTTAAGCCCTAGTGATCAGTCCAATCTTCATCTGTATCATGTCAGCACCCCAGCGGGTTGTCGATTATTCGGGTACGAGCGTATTTTCATCATTCCCCTCCTCTTGCAAAGGATTTGCCCTCAAATAAATGTCATCACCTGCAACAAAAGGAGATAAATCAGCAACAGTAAATGTGGCACTAACTTTATACTCACCCGGAAAATCAAGTTTGTAAGCATTGTCATTTGTCCGCTCCAAAACCTGAAAAGGTCCATCTCCATAGGCATAAGCTTGGACTTCCTTTATTTGGGAAGCCTCTCCTTTCTTAAATGTAACCAAACCCAATCTCCAAGTTCAAGAACAACTTATTTTCGGCCTTGATTAGCACTCCTTGTACATTGCTCTGTCTTCCTCTTAATGTTTGCTTTACTCTTCTCATGAATGTGCTTCACAAAACCAGCTTTTTGTTTCCCATCTAGATTAGCACGTTCGTTTAGAGGTGAAGGTGTTAAATCTAATGGAGTCAAAGGATTAAAACCATAAACAATCTCAAATGGTGAATATTTAGTGGCTGAATGCAAAGATCTATTATAAGCAAATTCAACATGTTGCAAAAATTATTCCCATGTTCTTAAGTTTCTACTAATTAAAGCCCGTAACAATGCAGACCAAGTCCTATTTACCATTTCGGTTTGTCCATTAGTTTTTGGGTGACAAGTAGTAAAAAATAGAAGTTTAGTTCCTAACTTAGCTCACAAAGTTTTTCAAAGTAGCATCCCTATCCGAAACAATTGTTCTAGTCATACCATGCAATTTTACAAATTCCTTGAAGAGCAAATTAGCAATATCAGATGCATGATCCATTTTATACATGCAATGAAATGTGTCATATTAGAAAATCTATCCACAACAATAAATATTGAATCCTTTCCTATCCTTAACCTAGGTAAACCAAGAATAAAATCCATAGACAAATCCACCCAAGGAAAGGAAGGAATCGGCAATAGGAGATACAAACTGTGCGGTTCCAACTTGGATTTGGCTTTTCGGCACTTCAAGCATCTTTCACATATTTTCTATACATATCCCTTCATGTTAGCCCAATAAAAATGTTCTTCAAGCAAGGATAAAGTTTTAAAAACACCAAAACCCCCATTAAAGCACCACCGTGACCTTCCCTCATTAAAAATTCCCAAATGCTACAATTAAGCATACAAAGTTTGTTTCCCTAAACAAATTCCCCTTAATGATGTAAAATTTATTAAAACCATATTTTGAACAGGTCCTAAATATTTCTCCAAAGTCGCTATCATGCTCATAAAGTTATTTTATTTGTTCAAATCCAAGCAATCTAGTATCTAATGATACAAACCTAGGACAATATGCTCCTAAACCCCGTATAATATTAGCTCGGATCCAATTATGTTTAAGTTCTAATGATCACCTTGACCCCTAACCAACCTGTAATTAGAAACCTTGGTACATAATGAAGATGCCACAATAGATGATGGAAGTCCTATTGATAAGTCAAACTAAAACACTCACTCTTTAACGGTGTTTTAGGTATTCAAAAGAACAAAGAGAAATTCAATCTAACAAAATAGATTTTGAATATTATTAATGGTGTGTTCTTCCTAAAAACAAGCCTTTTATGGGCTAAGAGAAACAAAAATAAAACCCTAAAACAAAAAGAAAAAACCGTCCATGCAATGAAGAATCCTAATAAGGTCGAAAGTCTCCTCCTTTCCTAATCTAATTTGGATTAATTAATTTCTTTATTTTGAATTAGAAATTAATTAATTTACAATGAAATAATAAAATAATAACTTTCCTAAACTTATGGTAATTTCCTAAAAAAATAGTAGAATCAAATTAGGAAACTAAAATACTAGCTTTTTGACTAAGTTGACTTTGACAAATCTTTGACTAATTTGAACCCAAATCAGCTTCAATATGTTTTTTTGGATGCCGAATAGGATTATTATGGAGTCCCACACTTTTCCCTTGCTTGGAGGAAAGAAAAAGAGCCAACTCAGCAAAATACAGTAAAGCCAAACAATACAGCAAGTTTTGGCCAAATTTTGAAGCTGTCCGTAGAAGTTCATACAAGTTGGTTTTACTTCTGTCTTGAATTGTTTCCATGACCTCTTAATGATATTTATTTAATCCATAAAGAGTTGGAACCATTTCTTGCTGCTCGAACTCCATAAATGCATCAAAACTGCTATCTGGGTCCGTATTGGCTTCCACCACTTGTATGCTCAAAACAGGTCTGGGATCTTTGGGTATGGACAAGTGTTCTTGAGAATGAATTACCCCTGGATAAAGGTAAATTTTTTTTCCCTAGTGATCGGCCCGGTCTTCATCCGTATCAAGTTAGCAACCCAGTGGGTTGTCAGTTGTGCGGGCACGGACGGATTGGCATTATTCCCCTCCTCTGGAAAAGGGTTTGTCCTCAAATCAAGATCATCACCTACAGAAAAAGGAGATAATTCAGCAACATTAAATGTGGCACTAATATTGTACTTACCTAGTAAGTAATGTTTATCGGCATTTTCATTGATTCGCTCCACCATTTGAAAAAGTCCATCCCCTCGAGGCATAAGCTTTGACTTTTATTGCTTTGGAAACCTCTTCTTTGTGAAGTGCAATCAAATTCGATCTCCTAGGTGACTTACACAACAAAATATAAAAATACATGCTCATTATGGCAAAAATTACACTTTTTAAAGTTAGCAAACAATCTCTTCCAAATTTTCAAATTTCCACAAAATAAAGCTCTCAACAAGGCAGATAAATTTCTATACAGCAAAAACATTTTTAACACCAATGGTTTCTTACTCAAGATAGCTTTATTAACATCCCCAAAACTCAAATAATTTTTTTTTTCCTTTATTTTCTTTCTTTCTCTTTCTTCCCCTCGATTTGGCTCTCACTCTCAACTTTTCTCACTTCTCTCACACTCTTGGGTTTTCTCCCCTTCTCACCTCACTTTTGGCTTTCCAATGATTTCTCCACTTAGAGCTCTTACCTTTTTTCCACTTAGAACACTTACCTGGTTGGTCTTGCACGGCTTGGACTCCTTGGATGGGTGTTGTTGCCGTGGGGGCCATGCTAGTTCTCTCCTTGAGTTGTTTGGCCACCCTCCTTTGTTGTATTTGTATTTGATCATTGTATACCTCTTTGGGAGTTAATGCCTCCAGCTTGACCTTTTTACCTTTAAATCTAAAAAGAATACTATTCTCTCTACCATAATGAATAGCATCTCTATCAAATTGCTAAGGCCTACCAAGTAAAATATGTCCCGCATGCATAGGCATAAGATCACACAAAACCACATCCACATATTTATCAATGCTAGATTTTACTTTGGCTTGTTTATTCACTTTCATTTCACCATTATCATTAAGCCATTGTAATCTATATGGTTTGGGATATTTAATAGTTGTTAAGCCTAATTTATCAACCACAGTGTAACTAATTACATTTGTACAATTTCCACTATTAATAATCATACTACAAATCTCACCTTGGATTTCACATTGGGTGTGGAAGATATTTTCCCTTTAAACTTGATCCTCATCCTTGTATATAGCAACTACTCTCCTAGAAACCAAGTTTAATTTGGCATTGGATGCATGCAAGGTTTCGGCCTCACCTTCAAGCTCTCCCTCCTTCTCTTGCTCGGTTTCATCACCATTTTACTCACTTTGCGATTCTAGCTCACCATTACCCTTCAGTACCATGATCGTTCTATTTAGGCATTGGCTAGCAATGTGTCCTCGTCCTTGGCACATAAAACAAATAATTTTTCTTGATCTTGAAGGTTTAGGATCAGATTTTACCTCATTCTTTGGTGCTTGGACATATTTGTTTTTGGACTTCTTTTTTGGCCGATTGGAATTTTCTTCACCAAGTTTTGGTTTTGACTTTGAATCATAGATGGGATTGCTTCTCCAAACACTTGGATTTGATCTTCCACTATTGGAAACACCCGCAAACTGTGAGCCTACACCCTTCCTCTTGAATTGATGCTCTAATTTAACAGCCACATGTAACATCTCCTCTAATTCCACATATTGTTACAATTCTAGTTGATTGGCTATCTCACGATTCAAACCACCAAGGAATCTTGCCATGGTTACTTCTCTATTCTCATTCATGCTTAACCTCATCATAAGTGTCTCCATCTCCTTGTAATAATCCTCCATGGACCTACTTCCTTGATATAAAGATTGAAGCCTTTGATGTAGCAACCGATGATAGTGTGATGGTACGAGTTGCTTCCTCATGGCTCCTTCATTTGTCGCCATGTAATGATCAAGTCATCACCAACTCTCCTTCAGATGTTTTGCTTATTGGTCCACCATTGAAGTGCATAATTACCAAACTCCATTGCTGTCAACTTCACCTTCTTAGCCTCCAAATCATTATGACAATAAAAAATCATCTCCATTATCTCCTCCCATTCCAAATATGCTTCTGGATCACTTTTTCCCATGAAAGGTGGAATGTTTCCCTGGATATTCCCTAGATCATCATCTTCATTCCTTGCTAGTATCCCATGGATTGGCTTTTCTTGAGGTTCAAAAATTTCATCAAACCCCTCATCCAAGTCATCTCCAAAGTTACTTCCCCTGAATTCATCTATTAGTCACCTTAGGCCTCCACGACCTCAACCTCAACCTCCATGAGCATCGAACCTTATATTCGGCCTCCTTATGACATTTCTATCCTGTCCATCCTTTGATCTACATTACTAAATCGGGCATTCATTCGCTGCAATTGCTCCAATGTAGCTCTCATGTCCGTTTTCTCGCCACTCCCCATAGCTCAGGAACCACCATGGAATCCTAAGGACTCTTCTTCATTAATTCTTAAAATTGGATCTCCTCTTCTCACCTTTGAATCTGCCATCTTAGAATAAATAATGAAAAAATAAAATAAGACCTCACCAAATTCACTCCCTCACGTGTTTCACTCAAATAAGGTCTCGACACTCGTATTTTCACACTAGTTTTGGCTTTTACCCCCTTTTAAGCTCACAAACTCTTGCCTTTTTCCTCTCAAGAAATTATCTCAAAGTTCTAACTAAAACACCCCAAAAATAGCAATTAGATCACAAGTATGTTTTAATTAAACTTATCAACAAAATAGTAGCAAAAAGTAAGCAACACTAAATGAATTGGCGAAATCTAGTTTTCAGCTTTTCTGTGCAAATTAAGGCAAATTAACAAGGAAAAATTTGGAATTTTTATGAACTAGCGAAATCCAATATTTTAGTACCCAAAATTCAAATATCCAACAACAAAAATAATTCTCCAGCAACTCTAAATATTGAATAAATAATCAACAAAACAGCAGCTCCAATAATTTCCAGCAAACAAATCAAACTCCAACGAACTGAAATTTATTTAATTATTCAGCTTTTCTTCTTCCTTTTTTTTTCACTCACAGATCATAAAACAGCTGCAGTAGCAAGAATCAACACCCAAATTTGTGATTCAAACCTCAAATAATCACCAAAATTGTGACCTCCCAAGCAAAATACTAATTGTGTAGTCTTTTTTTTTTTTAAATATCTGTTCGGCTTTTGTTTTTTCTTTTTTTTTTGGTTTTTTGAATATATCAATGCAAATATTCAAGACTAAAACAGTAAATGAAAACAAAAAAAAACCAAAATTAACAAGAACAGTGATAAAAAACAACCAACAAACTAGGAATCAAAAATACGGTAAAACTAGGAAATCCTAATTCAACTAGGAATGAATTTTTAAAATATATATATATATATATGTAGAATGTGTAGGATGATAGAAGCAACCTTAACCTAATGTTAAAATTGCATATTAACAAAAAGAAAAATAAAACAAATAAAGATAAATCAAACCTGAACAAAATTTGGCTCTGATACCAAATGATACGAACCTAGGACGGCCTACTCCTAAACCCGTATAATATTAGCCCGAATCCAATTATGTTCAAGTTCTAATGATTGCCTTGACCCCTAACCAACCTGTGATTAGAAACCTTGGTATATAATGAAGATGCCACAATAGGTAATGGAAGTTCTATTGATAAGTCAAACTAAAACACTCACTCTCTAATGGTGTTTTAGGTGTTCAAAAGAATAAAGAGAAATTCAATATCACAAAATAAATTTTGAATATTATTAATTGTGTGTTTTTCCTAAAAAACAAGCCCTTTTATAGGATAAGGAA
This sequence comes from Ziziphus jujuba, assembly GCF_031755915.1. Taxonomy (NCBI): domain Eukaryota; kingdom Viridiplantae; phylum Streptophyta; class Magnoliopsida; order Rosales; family Rhamnaceae; genus Ziziphus; species Ziziphus jujuba. The sequence continues at coordinate 25,309,714 of NC_083379.1, forward strand.
AAACAAAATAAAACCCTAAAACAAAAAGAAAAAACCGACCGTGCAATGAAAAATCCTAATATGGTCGAAAGTCTCCTCCTTTCATAATCTAATTTGGATAAATTAATTCCTTTATTTTGAATTAGGAATTAATTAATTTACAATTAAAATAATAAAATAGTAACTTTCCTAAACTTATTTTTCCCGAAAATAAATAAATAAAAATAAAAAAGTGATTGTAAATTCCTAAAACAAAAAGTAGAACCAAATTAGGAAACTAAAATACTAGCTTTTTAACTAAGTTGATTTTGACCAATCTTTGACCAATTTGAGCTCCACATCAGCTTCAATATGCTTTTTAGGATGCAAATAGGATTATTATGGAGTCCCACACGTTGCCCTTGCTTGGAGGAAAGAGAAAAAGCCAACGCAACAAAATACAGTAAAGCCAGACAATACAGCAATTTTCGGCCAAATTTTGAAGCTGTCTGTACAAGTTCGTAGAAGTTGGTTTTACTTCTACCTTGACTTGTTTCCATGACCTATTAATGATATTTATTGAATCCATAAAGATTTGGAACCATTTCTTACTGCTCGGACTCCATAAATGCACCAAAACCGCTATCCGGGTCCGTATCGACTTCCACCACTTGTATGCCCAAAACAGGTTTTGGATCTTCGGGTATGGACAAGTGGTCAGGAGAATGAATTACCCCCTGGATAAAGGCAGAAATTTTGTCCCTAAACCTCTTAGCTTAAGCCCTAGTGATCGGCCCGGTCTTCATCCGTATCGGGTGAGCAACCCAGTGGGTTGTTAGTTGTGCGGGCATGGACGGATTCGCATCATCTAAGGTAGAAAATAGTACATACCTTTGGGATAATGCATCGGTGACGACATTTCCATGACCTTTTTTGTAGCGAATGATGTAAGGAAATGTTTCAATGAATTCAACCCACTTAGCGTGCCTTCCATTAATTTTTCTTTGGTCCTTAATGTGCTTCAAAGATTCATGATCCGTATGAATCACAAATTCTTTTGGCATGAGGTAATGCTGCCACGTTTCTAAAGCTCTCACTAAAGCATACATCTCTTTGTCATAAGTCATGTAACTTAGCGCAGCTCCATTTAATTTCTCACTAAAGTATATTATGGGTCTTCCTTCTTGCATTAAGACTGCTCAAATACCTACACCTGAAGCATCACATTCAATTTTAAATTTTTTTCAAAGTTAGGAAAAACTAGTAAAGGTGCATTAGATAATTTTTCTTTCAACAAATTAAAAGATTTATCTTGTGCTTCCCCCCATTTAAAGCTAATAGTCTACTTCACAACTTCAATTAAAGGTACTGTGATGGTGCAAGAGTCCTTGACAAATCTTTGTTAGAAACTAGCCAAACCATGAAAGCTCCTCACTTGGATAATGGAGCTGGGTTTTGGCCACTCTTGGATTGATCAACTTTAATTCCTCTAGCACTTACAATGAATCCTAGAAAAACAAGCTCATCTTTGCAAAAATCACACTTGTTCATGTTAGCAAACAACCTTTCCTTCATAAGAATATTTAAGACTTGCCTAAGATGTTCTACATGCTCATCTAGATGCCTACTATATACAAGAATATCATCAAAATAAACAACAAAAAATTTTCCAATGAATGGTCGTATAACATGATTCATTAATCTCATGAAAGTTCTAGGTGCATTAGTTAAACCAAAAGGCATTACTAACCACCCATACAATCCATACTTAGTTTTTATGCGGTTTTCCATTCATCACCCTCTTTCATTCTAATTTGATGATATCCACTCCTAAGATCAATTTTTGTAAACATGCATGCACCATGCAATTCATCTAGCAGGTCATCTAACATTATTTATAGCTTTACAATCTACACACATGCGCTATGAACCATCTTTTTTAGGAACTTATAAAACCGGAACAGTACATGGACCCATACTTCCATGAATGTAACCTTTATCAAGCAACTCACTTACTTGCCTTTGTAGCTCCTTTGTCCTGTTGGGATTACTTCTATATACTGGCCTATTTGAAATCACAGATCTTGGTACAAAATCAATTTGATGTTGAATCCCTCGGATAGGTGGTAAACCATTAGGAATTTCCTCCGGAAAGACATTATCAAATTCCTACAAAAGAGAAGAAATAGAACTTGAGAATTCAAGTTCTTCGGGATTAGCTTGATTATTTAAAAATATATCATTATAAATCATGACCAGCAATGGTTTCTTACTCAAGATGGCTTTATTAATATCCCCAAAATGATACGAACCTAGGACTACCTGCGCCTAAACCTGTATTATATTAGCCCAGATCTAATTATATTCAACTTCTAATAGTCACCTTAACCCCTAACCAACTTGTGATTAGAAACCTTGGTATATAATGAAGATGCCACAATAGGTGATGGAAGGCTTATTGATAAGTTAAACTAAAACACGCATTCACTAATGGTGTTTTAGGTGTTGAAAAGAACAAAGAGAATTCAATCTCACAAATAATTTTTTGTATAAAATTAATGTTGATTTCTCATTGAAAATAAACCTTTAAATAGGCTTTGAATGAACAAAATAAAACCCTAAAAGGATTAGGAAATTTCAGCCAACGTAGAATCCAATTTGGAAATTGCCTAATTTCACACCATTTCCTAATCAAATTTGGATTAATTAATTCCCTTATTTTGAATTAGGAATTAATTAATTTACAATGAAAATAATAAAATAATAACTTTTCTAAACTTATTTATCCTGCAAATAAATAAATAAAAGCCAAAAGTAAAGGTAATTTCGAAACACAAAAAGTAGAAATCAAATTAAGAAAGTAGAAAAAGTCAACTCAGCAAAATACAGTAAAGCCAGCAAATAATACAACAAAACCCAACCATTCTCTCTCTCATGCGCACACCTCTTAAATGACCAGCAAAGTTTCGATCTTCACCAGCTCCCATGACTTCTTAGTGATATCAAGTGAATTCAAGAAGATTTGAACCCATTTCCAACTGTCCGAAATTCATAAATGCACCAAAACCGCTACCCCGATCCGTATCGGCTTTCACCAATTGGATGCTCAAAATGGGCCTTGTATCTTCAGGTATGGACAAGCCCTTTTAAGAATAAGTTACCCCCTAGATAAAGGCAGCAAGGTTGTCCTTAAATTGAGTATTCATCCACTGTAATTGCTTCAAGATAGCGCTGATGTCCATTTGCTCACCACTCCCCCTGCTCATGGCCTTGTGCCCCTCTTCTTGAATTGATTCTCAAGTTTGATAGCCACATGCAACATCTTTTCCAATTCCACATATTGCTGCCATTCTAATTGGTTAGGTATATCACGATTCAATCCACCCAGAAACCATGCCATGGTTGTTTCTCTTCCTTCATTCATGTTTAAGCTCATCATGAGCATCTCCATCTCCTTGTAATAATCTTCCACGGACCTACTACCTTATGATAATGATTGGAGTCTTTGATGCAGCAACCTATGGTAATGAGTTGGTACAAATCACTTCCTCATGGCTCCTTTCATTTGTCACCAAGTAGTAATCAGTTCATCACCTACTCTCCTTTTGGTATTTTGTTCACTGGTCCACCATTGGAGGGTATAATGTCCAAATTCCATTACTGCCACCTTTACCTTCTTAGTCTCCGAATAGTTATGACAATAAAAGATAATCTCCATACGTTCCTCCCATTCTCAGTAAGCCTCCGGGTCACTTTTTCCCATGAAAAGTGGTATGTCGACCTCATTCCTTGCTGGTCTCCCACGGAGTGTCTTTCCTTAAGGTTCAAAAATTTCATCAAACCCCTCATCCAAGTCATCTCCAAAATTGCCTTCCCTAAATTCTTCTGTAAGTCACCCTCGGCCTCCTCGACCTTGATCTCAGCCTCCATGAGCATCAAACCTTGTATTCAGCCCACCTTTTGATGTTTTCAACCGGTCCATCCTTTGATCTATATGATCAAATCGAGCATTCATCCGCTGTAATTGCTCTAAGATGGCCCTCATGTCCGTGTGCTCATCTCCACTCCCTGAAGCTTAGGAATCTCCTTCAAATCCTACGGATTCCTCTTCATTAATTGTTAATGGTGGATCTCCTCTTCTCACCCTTGAATCTGCCATCTTAGTATGAATAACATAAAAATAACATAGGACCTCACCAAATTCACTCCCTTACGTGTTTTACTTAAATAAGGTCTTAATACTCGTGTTTGCACACTAGTTTTGGCTTTTGACTCTCTTTTAAGCTTACACACTCTTGTCTTTTTCCACCCAAAGAATTAACTCAAAGTTTGAATCAAAACACCAACTAAATAGCAATTACATCATAAGTATGTTTTAATTAAACTTATCAACAAAACAGTAGCAAAAAGCAAACAACACTAAGTGAATTTTTTAACACCTGATTCTCAGCTTTTCTAAGTAAAGATAAAGCAATTTAATAAAGGAACTTTTTGGAATCAATAAGAACTGGACTAGGTGGTAAGAAATTAAGAATTCAAGAATAAAATTTAGAGACAGAAATTCAAACTCGAATAAGAATAAAATTGAACAAAAATATAAGATAGTTGTTGGTTGTTGGTCTTTGTAATTCAAGTTTTTGTATCATATCGTTTAACTAATTTTTAATCCAATCAATTTAGCATCCAAAATTCAAATATCCGGCAACTCCAAATACTCAATAAATAGTCAACAACTCAGTATTTCAAAGAAATTTCCAGCAAAGAAATTTCAGCACCAAATTCGACAAAACCGGACTTTTTTTTTTTTTTTTTTGGCTTTTCTCCTTCTTACTTATTTTTACTCATAAAATATAATCTTAACTGCAATAGCAAGAACTAAAAACAAAATTGCAATTCCAACACCAAATGCTAAAATTGCATATTGTATTTGTGAATTTTGTATTTGTTATTGCAAACTCACTTTTTTTATTTTTTTGAATATATGAATGCAAATATTTAAGATCAAAAGCAGAAAAGAAAAATCAACAATAAACTAAATAACTAAGAACAAGGATGATAAACAACCAACAAACTAGGAAATAAAAAATATGGTAAAACGAAGAAAATCTAATTTAACTAGGAATGAAATAGATGCAACCTTAACCTAATGCTAAAATTGCATATTAATATGTAGAACGTGTATGATGATAGATGCAACCTTAACCTAATGCTAAAATTGCAGATTAACACAAAGAAAAATAAAACAAATAAGATAGATCAAACCTGCACAAAATTTTGGCTCTGATACCAAATGATATGAACCTAGGTCGATTCGCATCTAAACCCATATTATATCAGCCCAGATCTCAATTAAGTCAAATTCTTATGGAAAAACCTTAACCCCTAACTGTGATTAGAAACCGTGGTATAATGAAGATGCCACAGTAGGATATGGATGTCCTATTGACAAGTCAAAACTAAATACTCGCTCTCTAATGGTATTTTAGGTGTTCAAAGAGAACAAAAGAGAATTCTATTTCACAATTAATTTTCTAAATATTATTAAATGTTGGTTCTTCTAAAAAATAAGCCCTTAAATAGGCTAAAGTCACAAAACAATAAAACCCTAAAAACCTAGGACAAAATTAGCCAATGGGATTAGGAAACCAAGCTTGGCCGAATTTTCTCTCTCCTTTCCTAATCTAATTTTGATTAATTAATTCATTTATTTTGGATTAGGAATTAATTAATTTACAATGAAATTAATAAAATAATAACTTTCCTAAGATGATTTTTCCAGCAAATAAATAAATAGAAACCAAATAAAAGACTAGTTTCCTATAACAAAAAGACTAATTTCCTAAAACTAATTTCATCAAACTCCTCCTACAAGTCATCATCAAAGTTACCTTCCCACAATTCCTCTCTAGGTCACCCTTGGCCTCCTCGGCCTCCATGAGCATCAAACCTTGTATTCGGCATTCCTTCAGATGTTTCTAATCTGTCCATCCTTTCATTTATATTATCAAATTGAGTATTCATCCGCTGTAATTGCTCCAAGATAGCCCTCATGTCCATTTGATCCCCATTCCCCGTAGCTCTGGGATCACTTTTAAATCCTACGGACCCCTCTTCATTAATTTCCAAAGGTGGATCTCCTCTTCTTACCCTTGAATCTGCCATGTTAGTATGAATATCATAAAAATAAAATAGGACCTCACCAAATTCACTCCTTTACTTATTTCACTCAATTAAAGACTTGACACTTATGTTTGCACACTAGTTTCGGCTTTTTACCCTCTTGCCTTTTCCTAATCAAAGAATTAACTCAAAGTTCTAATTAAAACACCCACAAAACAGCTATTAGATCATAAGTATGTTTTAATTAAACTTATCAACAAAACAGTAGCAAAAAGTAAGCAATACCGAGTGAATTTTTAAACAGCTGATTCTCGGCTTTTCTAAGCAAAAATAAGGCAATTTAACAAGGAATTTTTCAATCAATAAGAACTAGACCAGATGGTAGAAAATTAAGAGTTCAAGAATAAAATATAAAAAAAGAAATTCAAACACGTACGAGAATCAAATCAAACAAAAATATAAGATAGTTGTTGGTTGTTGTTCTTTTCTTATAATTCAAGTTTTTATATCAAATCCTTTAACTACTTTTAATCCAAATAAGTTAGCACTCACAATTATGAATTTCCATAGCAAATAAAGTTCTAGTAACTCCAAATATTGAATAAATAATCAACAAATCAATAGCTCCAAGAAATTTCCAGCAACAAATTTCAGCACCAAATTCAACAAACCGATTTTTTTTTATTCGGCTTTTTTTTCCTCTTTTTTTTTTTTTTTTTTTAACTCACAGAACATGAAACAACTGCAGTAGCAAGAATCAACACCAAAATGTAAATTCCAACACCAAATAATCACCAAACCTATGGCCTCCAACAACAAAATGCAAATTTGTAATTTTTTAATTAATTGTTTTGCTTTTTTTTTGTAACTTTGTATAAGTTGCCTCAAACTTTCCCTTTTTTTATTTTTATTTTTTATTTTGAATATATGCATGTAAATATTTAAGATTGAAACAGCAAAGAACAATCAACAATAACCAAAATTGACAAGAACAATGATGAAAAACAACCAACAAAGTAGGAAGCAAAAATACGATAAAACAAGGAAATCTTAATTTAACTAGGAATGAATTCTTTATTTTATTTTTTTAAAGGCAAAACATGTATAATGATCGAAGCAACCTTAATTGAATCCTAAAATTGCAGATTAGCACAAAACAAAATAAAGCAAATAAAAATACGTCAAACCTGAACAAAATCTTGTCTCTGATACCAAATGATATGAACCTAAGATGACCTGCACCTAAACCTATATTAAATTAGCTCGGATCTAATTATGTTCAAGTTCTAATGGTCACCTTAACCCCTAACCAACCTACGATTAGAAATCTTGGTATAATGAAGATGCCACAATAGGTGATAATATCGTATTGACAAGTTAAACTAAAACACTCACTCACTAATGGTGTTTTAGGTGTTCAAAACAACAAAGAGAAATTCAATCCTTAAATAGGCTAAGAAGTTACAAAATAAATCCCTAATTAATTAGGTAAAACCAGCCACCAAAGAATAGGAAACCTAGCTTAGCCGAAATTCACCTCCTTTCCTAATCTAATTTGGACTAATTAATTCCTTTATTTTGAATTAGGAATTAATTAATTTACAATGAAAATAATAAAATAATCAATTTCCTAAGTTGGTTTGTCCAGCAAATAAATAAATAGAAACCAAATAAAAGAATAATTTCGTAAAACAGGAAGTCAAAATTAAATTAGAAAACTAGTTGACCCGTTTGACTACTAAGGCATCTTTGACAAATCTCCAGATTGTTTGGGCTCTAAATCAGCTTTCATACGCCATGTAGGATGAAAAATATGATTAATAATGATTCCCACATGTTGCCTCTTGAGTGGAATTAGTCAAACAAGAAGAAAAGTCAAAGACAGTGGCTAAACAGCACATTTTCGGCCAAATTGAAATGCCGTCTGTATAAGTTCTTTTTAGATGCTTTTGATTCTGTGTTGGCTGGATTCCATGTTCTCTTAATGATATTCATTGAGTTCATGAAGTTTTGAAACCATTCCTTGCTGCTCGGAGTCCAAATTTGTACGAAAACAGCTACCCAGGTCCATATCGTTCTCCACCACTTGGATGCTTAAAATGAGTTTTGTATCTTCAGGTATTGTCAAGCCCTTTTGAGAATTAATTACTTCCTATATAAAAGCATATAGGTTATCCTTAAATCTCTTAGTTTAATCCTTAGTGATCGGCTTGGTCTTCATCAGTATCTGGTCAGCACCCTAGCGGGTTGTCAGTTATGCAGGTTCAGACGGATTCGCATCAGGTTGTTGTTAAATCTCTTAGCTTGAGCCCTAGTGAATGGCCTAGTCTTCATTCATATCGGTTCAGCACCCCAGCAGGTTTTCGATTGTGTGGGTTAGCACCCAAACATTTAGGGTTTCGGCTTTGTCATCAATTTCTTCCCCTTCTTGCTTGGTTTCTCCCTCACTTGCTTCATTTTCATATTCTAACTCACCATTACCCTTTAGCACCATGATTCTCTTATTTGGGCACTTAAAACACACAATGTCACAAGTTCTGGAACATTTAGGATCAGATTTACCTTCATTCCTTGGTGCTTGGACATATTCCACCTTGGCTTCCCTTTTTGGCTGATTGGTGCTCTATTCACCTAGCTTCGATTTTGGCTCATTGTCATATGTGGGATTACATCTCCAAGCACTTGGATTTGATCTGCCACTATTTGATACTCCTCCAAACTGTGAGCTTGTACCCCTGTTGTTGAATTGATTCTCAAGTTTGATAGCCGCATGCAACATCTCTTCCAATTCCACATATTGTTGTAACTCCAACTGATTGGCTATCTCTCGATTCAACCAACCTAGAAACTGATGAGAATTTGCTCGGGCTTGCACAACTGAAAACTCAATGGGGTACCAATCCGATACGAATGAAGACTGGACCAATCACTAGAGCTCAAGCTAAGAAGTTTAGGGATCACCTTGCTGCCTTTATCCAGGGCATAATCCATTATCAAGAGGGTGTAACAGCCCAGACCACCCCCATGTAGATATTGTCCACTTTGGGCTTGAGGAATCCTCTTACAACCCAGCCCTCACGGGTTTAAAATGCGTCTGCAAAGGAAAGGTATCCACATGTTTATAAGCCATGTTTCATTCCCCTTTCCAACCGATGTGGGATCTCACAATCCTCCCCCCTTGGGGCCTAGCGTCCTCGCTGGCACACCGATCCGAGTCCGGCTCTGATACCATCTGTAACAGCCCAAACCACCCGCATGTAGATATTGTCCGCTTTGGGCCTCGGGAATCCTCTTACAACCCAGCCCTCATAGGTTTAAAACGCGTCTGCATGGGAAAGATATCCACATACTTATAAACCGTGTTTCGTATTCCTTACCAGCCGATGTGGGATCTCACAGAGAGCATGTCTATTCCTGAAAAACCAAGACCTGTTTTGAGCATATAAATGGTGGAAGCCAATACGGGCCCGGGTAGTGGTTTTGGTACTTTTAAGGTGTCCGACAGCATGAAATGGTTCCATTATAGAGAGTGAGTGTTTTAGTTTGACTTATCAATAGACCTTCCATCACATATTGTGGCGTCTTCATTATATACCAAGGTTTCTAATCACAGGTTTGTTAACGGTCAAGGTGACCATTAGAACTTGAACATAATTAGATCCTGGCTAATATAATACAGGTTTAGGCGCAAGTCGTCCTAGGTTCGTATCATTTGGTATCAGAGCTGAATTTTGTTCAGGTTTGATCTATCTTTATTTACTTTTTTTTTTTTGTATTGATCTGCAATTTTAGCATTAGCTTAAGGTTGCTTCTATCATCATACACATTTTACATTAAAAAAATTAAAAAATTCATTCCTAGTTGAATTAGGATTTCCTAGTTTTACCATGTTTTTGCTTCCTAGTTTGTTGGTTGTCTTTCATTATTGTTCTTGTTAATATTGGTTTTTGTTGATTTTTCCTTTGCTGTTTTAGTCTTAAATATTTGCATTCATATATTAAAAAAAAAAAAAAACGGTTTGCGGCAACATATAAAAGAAAAAAAAAACTGCACTTTTGTTTTTGTTGGAGGTCACGAGTTTGGTGGATTTTGGGTGTGGAATTGTATTTTTTGGTGTTGATCTTTGCTACTACAGTGGTTTTATCTTCTGTGAGTGAAAAAAAAAAACATATAGAAAAACCCAAATAAAAAAATAATTTCTATTTGTTGAATTTTGTGTTTGCTGGAAATTTCTTTGAACTACTGTATTGTTGACTATTTGTTACATATTTGGAGTTGCTGAAGAATTATTTTTGCTGCTGGATATTTGGATTTTGGGTGTTTAAATTATTTGGATTAAAATAAGATAAAGGATTTGATAGAAAACTTGAACTACAAGAATAACAACCAACACTATTCTATATCTTTGTTCGATTTGATTTTTGCTCGTGTTTGAAATTCTATTCCCTAAATTTTATTCTTGAATCCTTAATCTCTTACCATCTGGTCCAGTTCTTAAAAATTCAACAATTTTCTCATTGATTTGCCTTATTTTTCCTAGAAAAGCTGAAAACTAGGATTTGTTAATTCATTCGGTATTGCTTATTTTTGCTACTGTTTTGTTGATAAGTTTAATTAAAACATACTTGTGATCTAATTGCTGTTTTGTAGGTATTTTAATTAAAACTTTGAGATAATTCATTGAGTGGAAAAAGGCAAGAGTGTGTGAGCTTAAAAGAGGATAAAAGCCGAAACTAGTGTGAAAACAGGAGTGTCGAGACCTTATTTGAGTGAAAAACGTGAAGGAGTGAATTTGGTGAGGTATTATTTTATTTTTACATTATTTATACAAACACGGCAGATTCAAAGGTGAGAATAAGAGATCCACTTTTAAGAATTAATGAGGAAGAGTCCATAGGATTCCATGACAGTTCCCGAGCTTTGGGGAGTGTTGAACAAATGGACATGAGGGCTGTCTTAGAGAAACTACAATGGATGAATGCTCAATTTGATCATTTAAATCAAAGGATGGATAGGTTTGAAACATCCTAAGGAGTGTTGAATATAAGGTTAGATGCTCACGGAGGTCGAGGTTGAGGAGGCCGAAGGCCACCAAAAAGGAATTCGGGGGAAGAAACTTTGGAGATGACTTAGACGAGGGGTTTAATGAAATTTTTGAACCTCAAGAAAGGCCAATCCATGGGAGACCAGCAAGGAATGAAGATGATGATCTAGGGAATATCAATGTAAACATTCCACCTTTCACGGGAAAAAGTGATTCGGAAGCATATTTCGAATGGGAGGAGAGAATGAAGATGATTTTTTATTGTCATAATTATTCGGAGGCCAAGAAGGTGAAGTTGGCAACAATGGAGTTTGGTCATTATGCACTCCATTGGTGGACCAATGAGCAAAACACCTAAAGGATAGTTAGTGATGACTTGATCACTACATGGTGACAAATAAAAGGAGCCATGAGGAAGCGGTTCATACCATCACATTATCATAGGTTGTTGCATCAAAGGCTTCAATCTCTATCTCAAGGAAGTAGGTCCGTGGAAGATTATTACAAGGAGATGGAGATGCTTATGATGAGGTTAAACATGAATGAGGATAGAGAAGCAACCATGGCAAGGTTCCTTGGTAATTTGAATTGTGAGATAGCCAATCAACTAGAATTGCAACAATATGTGAAATTGGAGGAGATGTTGCATGTGGCTATTAAATTGGAGCATCAATTCAAGAGGAGGGGTGTAGGCTCGTGGTTTGGAATAGTTTTCAATAGTAGAAGATCAATTCCAAGTGGCTGGAGAAATAATCCAACCTATGACAGCAAGCCAAAGCCGAAGGTGGGAGAAGAAAGCACCAATCGACCAAGAGAGGAACTTAAAGCCGAATCTATCTAAGCACATAAAAATGAGTTAAAATCTGATCCTAAACCTTCAAGATCAAGGGAAATTATTTGTTTTAAGTGCTAGGACCAAGGGCACATCGCTAGCCAATGACCAAATAAAAGGATCATGGTGTTGAAGGGTGATGTTGAGCTAGAATCGGAAAGTGAAGAAAGTGGTGATGAAACAGAGCAAGAGGAGGAGGAAAAGCTTGAAGGTGAGGCAAAAACTTTGAATTCTTCCCATGCTGAATTAAGCTTGGTTTCTAGGGGAGTGCTGGCTGCATACAAAAATGAGGATGAAATTCAAAGAGAAAACATCTTCCATACCCGATGTGAGATCCAAGGTAAGATTTGTAGCATGATTATTGATAGTGGAAGTTGTACCAATGTAATTAGTAATCTTATGATAGATAAATTTGGCTTAACAGTAATTAAACATCCAGATTCATATAGGTTACAGTGGCTTAATGATAGTGGTGAGATGAAAGTTAACACACAAGCCAAAATAAAATTCAGCATTGATAAATATATGGATGTGGTTTTGTGTGATGTTGTGCCTATGCACGCTGGACATATTTTACTTGGTAGACCTTGGCACTTTGATAGAGATGCTATTCATTATGGTTGAAAGAATAGTATTGTTTTTAGATTTAAAGGTAAAAAGGTCAAACTGGAGGCATTAACTCCTAAAGAGGTGTACAAAGATCAAATACCAATATAACAAAGGAGCATGGCTAAACATGTCATTGAGAGAGCTAGCATGGCTCCCACGGCAACAACACCCATCCAAGGAGTCCAAGTCATTCAAGACCAACCAGCTAAATGTTCTAAGATCCAACTTGAGTGGAAAGACCAAGAGAAAGCCAAAAGTGATGTGAGAAGGGGAGAGAAACCCGAGAGTGATGGAAATTGTGTGGTAGCCGAGAGAGAGAGAGAGAGAGGGAAAGGAAAGAAAGAAAGAAAGAATAAAAAATTTTATTTGAGTTTTACAGATGTAAATAAAGCTATCTTGACTAAGAAACCATTGCTGGTCATGATTTATAAAGATAATTATTTTAATAGTCACATGCACCATCTCTTCCAATTCCACATATTGCTGTAATTCCAACTGATTGGCTATCTCTCGATTCAACCCATCTAGAAACTGATGAGAATTCACCTAGGCTTGCACAACTGACAACCCGCTGGGGTATCGACCCGATACAGATGAAGATTGGGCCAATCATTAGAGCTCAAGCTAAGAGGTTTAGGGATACGTGCCCGAGTAGTGATTTTTGTATTTTGAAGGTGTCCGAGCAGCATGAAATGGTTCCAATGCTTCATGGGTTCAACACATATGTCTAAGAGGATATGTAATCAAGTCAAGGCAGCTTCAAAACCATTCAAAAGAGGGGTGTGCGCATAAGGAGAAATTTGGTTGGATTTTTGCTGTTTTCTTGCTAGCTTTACTGCATTTTATTGATTTGGCTTTTTCTCTTTCTTCCAAGCAAAGGAAACGTATGGGACTTCATGGTCAGCTTATTTGGCATCCTAAAAAGCATATTGAAGCTTATTTTCAGCTCAAATTGGTCAAAGAATGGTCAAAGTCAACTTAATTAAAAAGCTAGTATTTTAGTTTCCTAATTTGATTCTACTTTTTGTTTTAGGAAATTATCATTGCTTTTTGGTTTTTATTTATTTATTTTCTGAACAAATAAGTTTAGAAAAGTTATTATTTTAATATTTCATTGTAAATTAATTAATTTCTAATTCAAAATAAAGGAATTAATTAATCCAAATTAGTTTAGGAAATGAGTGAGAATTTCGGTCACTTTAGCAACCACATGTATGGCCGGTTTTCCTCTTTAGTTTTACAATTTTATTTTGTTTTTATTTAGCCTATATAAGTGCTTGTTTTTGAGGAAAAACACACCATTAATAATATTTAGAATTTATCTTGTGAGATTGAATATCTCTTTGTTCTTTTGAACATCTAAAACACCATTAGAGAGTAAGTGTTTTAGTTTAACTTATCAGTAGGCCTTCCATCACCTATTGTGGTGTCTTCATTATATACCAAGGTTTCTAATCACAAGTTGGTTAGGGGTCAAGGTGACCATTAGAACTTGAACATAATTAGATCTGAGATAATATAATATGGGTTTAGGCACAGGTCATCCCAGGTTTGTATCAAAAACTGTGCCATGAATGCTTCTCTATCTTCACTTGTGCTCAATCTCATCATGACCATCTCTATCTCCTTGTATTAATTCTCCATGGTCCTACTACCTTGTTATAATGATTTGAATCTTTGATGCAGCAACCTTTGGTAATGACTCAGTACAAACCTCTTTCGCGTCGCTCCTTTCATTTGTCGCCAAGTAGTAATATGTTCATCTCTAAGTCTCTTTTGGGTGCTTTACTCATTTGACCACCTTTGGAGTGCATAATAACCAAATTCCAAAGCTGCCAATTTAAATTTCTTAGCCTCCAAATAGTTATGATAGTCGAATATCATCTCCATTCATTCCTCCCATTGTAGGTAAGCCTCCGGATGACTTTTTCCCATAAAAAGTAGTATGTTGATCTTAATATTCCTAAGATCATCATCCTCATTCCTTAATGATCTCCCACAGGTTGTCTTCCCTCGGGGTGCAAAAATATCATCAACCTCCTCTTCAAAATCATCTCCAAAGTTACGTTCCATGAATTCTTCTCTAAGTCACCCTCTGCCTCCTCGACCTCGGCCTCCGTGTACATGAAACCTTGGATTTGGCCCCCCGTGTGATTTTTCTAACCTATCCATCTTTTAATCTAGGTGATCAAAGCGAGCATTCATCCACTGTAATTGTTTCAAAACCACCATCATGTCCGTGTGCTCACCTCCATTTCTCATAGCTCGGGAAGAACCCTTGAATCCTATGGATTCCTCTGCATTAATTTTTAATGAACCATCCACTCTCCTTATTCTTGGATCTTCCATGTTAGTAAAATATTTCAAAAATAAAATAAATCCTCACCACAAACACTCTTTCACGTGTTTCACTTAAATAAGGTCTCGACACTCATATTTGTACACTAGTTTCAGCTTTTACCCTCTTTTACGAACACACTCTCTTGCCTTTTTCCACTCAAAGAATTATCTTAAATTTCTAATTGAAAAACACATAAAACATCAACTAGATCACAACTATGCGTTGAAAAGGTGGTGATCTTGGCACCTTGTGCAAACTAAAATCCACCAAAGTTTTCACCCTCTTTCTTTCTTTATAAGAAATATTTTGTTGAATGACCTAATGCAATATTTATATCTATGTTTTATGTTGCTTTTAATGTCTTTTGAATGCCTAAGTTTTGTTGTATTTAGCTTAGGAATTGTCTTTTTGTTGGGTATTGATTTTGTTTTGTAAAATGGCTATGTGCTAGAAATTGTGTTTCTAGCAACATGGGTTCATTGTTGGGGTTGGAATATTCTAGGTTTTGAGAACCAGGTTATGATTTTTGGATATGTTGTAATAGACATGTAAAATAAGATGAAAGAAAAAGAATGGCTTAAAAAAGACTTGGGAAGCATAAGATATATAGGATGAAAATTGGCATAACTGTTGAGATTTCCAGTAGTTATGGCCCCAGGTTTGAGATGAATTGAAGGCCTTACCCAATTCTTTTGGACCTGGTATTCTCTATATTTCATCCTCAATATTTCAACATGCTACATGTCAAAATTCAAGTAATTTGGAGGAAGATATCCCAGCCTTCCATCGGATCAAAGGAGCTTTACCCAATTTGGAAAGAGAGTTTTTAGAATTCAAATTCTCATCAACCTTTGCTATATTTGTGCACTCACATGTGAGCTGATATTTCAGCGTTTTGTAGGTGGGAAATTTGTATTTTTTTGAATTTTAAAGACTTGTATTTGGTCGCATACACATTTCACATATGTGAGACAAGTTTTGTATCTATATATGCAACAAATGAATGAAAAAAAAAAAAAAAAAGAAGAAGGATTTATTATGCTGTCTAGTTTATGTGTCTTACTTTAGCATATTCTCTTCTTCTTCATCTTCTTCTTCTTCCTTCTAAACTAAAACCCTAACAAACCTTAATATCACCATACCAGAAACAAACAAAAAAATCACCTAAATACCAAACCAAAAATCGGATTAAAGGTTGTGCAAAAGATTAACATATTGTGTACAATACTCTTGGCCAAGTGAACCCAAAAACCACACCAAACTACAACATGGTATCAGAGCTTATACAAATCTAGGACGACCTGCCCCTAAATCCATATTATCTTAGCCCGAATCTAATTATGTTCAAGTTCTAATGGTCACCTTGATCCCTAACCAACCTGTGATTAGAAACCTTGGTGTATGATGAAGATGCCACAAAAGGTTATGGAAGGCCTATTGATAAGTCAAACTAAAACACTCATTCATTAATGGTGTTTTAGATGTTCAAAAGAACAAAGAGAATTCAATCTCATAAATAACTTTCTATATAAAATTCAAGCTTGATTTCTCATTGAAAATAAGCCTCTAAATTGGCTTTGAATGAACAAAATAAAACCCCAAAAGGATTAGGAAATTTTGGCCAACATAGAATCCAATTAGGAAATTGCCTAATTTCACATCCTTTCCTAATCTAATTTGGATTAATTAATTCTTTTATTTTGAATCAGGAATTAATTGATTTACAATGAAAATAATAAAATAATAACTTTCTTAACCTTATTTTTCCAGCAAATAAATAAATAAAAACCAAAGTAAAGGTAATTTCCTAAAACAAAAAGTAGAAATCAAATTAGGAAACTAGTATACTTGATTTTTGATTAAGTTGACTTTGATCAATATTTGACTAATTTGAGCTCCAAATCAGTCTCTATATGCTTTATAGGATGCCCAATAAGATTATTATGGAGTTGCACACGTTGCCCTTGCTTGGAGCAAAGAGAAAGAGCCAACTCAGCAAAATATAGTAAAGCCAGTAGAAAATACAGCAAAACCTGGCCAATTTATCTCTCATGAGAACACCACTTAAATGATGGAATTTGGTGTAGGCTTACGTTGTTGTACCCTAGAGCACAATCATTCAAGGTGTTAGTCAAGAATGATTGTTGTTGGTTCTTGGTTCTTGATTTTGTTTTTTTGGGTTTGTTAAGGTTTTGTTTCTGGTTTTTAATGGAGGTTTGGCGTTGTTGAGAAGGTTGTTAGCTTTTGGGTAGAAGAAGAAAACAAATGTAGTTGTTGAGAGAGAGAGAGAGAGAGAGAGAGAGAGCCAAAAATGTTTTTTTTCAAAATCTTTTTTTTTTTTTGAATATTTTCTTCCTCACGTTTTCATTACAATTTTCATACTTTTAAATACATCAAAAAGACAATAAGACATGCTTCCATATTGAGCAATAAATACAAAAGCATTAAAAGTAACTAACCAAGCCAAACTATCTCAACTAACTCTAATCAATGTGCTGGGCATACATGAAACCTTCTTTAATGGGCAGTTCAGCTTGTTTGAGGCATTTGAATTTGAAAACCAGATCCATTTGACTTGAAAATTGGAGGGAAGCCTTTTTGAATATTAAGCTGTGTTCTAGCCAAAGATCAGATAAAACAAAGTCCATTTACCTATTCAAAAATAATCAAACCCGAGGCAGTTTTGTCCAGATTTGTGGGCAACAAAACTTCACAAGGGTCAGATTGTTTAGGGCTTAACTCAGCCTTCCCAGCTCCAAATTGGGCCATTCTTTTTGCTGCTGCTTCCTCTAAATTTTTAGTTTATCATATCCAAAATTCATATCCAAATCCCAAACCTTATTCAAATGGCAGGAAGTGGACTTATGTTGCTGGAAATACAATTCCAGCAACTAGACAAAAAGGCCCTAAGCTTTAGTTAATTGAGCTTAGGGCATTACAAAAGGATATTATTCCTAAAAATTACAAGATAAAATAAAATACGTAAACATAAATAATGTTTGGTCTTTGATGTTGCAAAATAAAGAGTGCAAGTGTAACTGAACTACCTTGCACATTGTAGCAAGATCACCACATTTCAACATTCCTCCTTGGTGTTCTTGCTTGAAATATTGAGAAGCTTCCTCAAGGTCTCAAATCTTGCTTTTGGAAGTGGCTTGGTGAAGAAATCTGCAAGGTTATCTTCGGTCTTGTTATATTTCAATCTTACTTCTCCATTTTCTTCAAACTCCCTCAAAAAGTGATACTTCACCGGTATGTGTTTTGTCCTTCCATGTTGAACGGGGTTCTTGGCTATTGATATGGCTGAAGTGTTGTCACATTTGATGATTGTTGAACCCTCTTGAGGATAACCAAGGTCCTCCAATAATTTCCTAAGCCAACTGCATTGATTTGCACATGAAGAGCAAGCAATGTACTCGGCTTCGGCGGTGCTTTGAGCAGTTGTTGCTTGCTTCTTTGCATTCCATGAGAATGGTCCACAACCAAGTGAGAAAAGATACTCCGAAGTGCTCTTCATATCATCCAAGCATCCAGCCCAATCACTATCTAAGTTGGTCATTAATCTCATCATATCTTGCCTATCATACCAAACTCCAAAGTCTTGTGTTCCTTTTAAGTATCTAAGAATTCTTTTGGCACCTACAAAATGATTTTGGGATGGTGCTTGCATATATCTAGACAAAACACATGTGGCATACATAATATTCGGTCTTGATAAACATACATTGAGGAAACTTCCTATCATGCTTCTATATAGGGTCGGGTTTACCTTTGGTGTGCCATTCTCCTTCTTGTATTTGTCTCCTTAGCTCATTAGTGTTGACATTCGCTTGCATTCATCAAGGTTGAACTTTTTCAAAAGATCCTTGATGTATTTCTCTTGAGATATGTAGATACCCCTAGAGCATTGCATCACTTCCACTCCAAGGAAGTAATTCATTTCACCAAGGCTTGACATGTCAAACTCCTTTTCAAGTTCATTTTTCAAAACTTCCACATTCTTTTCATTTTCACCCGTGACCAACAAATCATCCACATAGAGTGAGATAACAATCATGCTTTCTTCATTCCTTATGTATAGTGTTGGCTCATTTGAACTCCTCCTAAAGCCTTGGTAGATCAAGTAACCATCAATCTTGCCATACCAAGCCCTAGGTGCTTGCTTTAACCCGTAAAGTGCCTTGTGTAGATGGTAGACTTTGTCCTCATGTCCTTGAACAATGAAGCCCTCGGGTTGCTTGACATAAACCTTCTCTTGAAGCACACCATTCAAGAAAGCCGACTTTACATCAAGGTGGTACACCTTTCATGACATTGAGCGCGAGATGGATAGGATGAGCATTATGGTATCCATTCTGACAACCGGTGCAAACGTCTCTCCATAATCTACACCCACTTGTTGTGCATAGCCTTTTGCCACAAGCCTTGCCTTGTGCTTGCATATTGTTCCATCCGGGTTGAACTTGGTCCTAAATATCCACTTTACACCAATTGATTTATTGTTTTTAGGTTTAGAAACTAAAGACCAAGTTTCATTCTTTTCTATCGTATCCATTTCGGTTTGCATGGCCTCCATCCACTCTTTCTTTTGCATAGCTTCTTGAGCATTGGTAGGATCACTCAAGGCAACATTGCACCTTTCATATATTTCGGACAATGGCCTTTCTCCTCTAACACCATCTCCAATCTCCAATTCGGCTCCAATGGTCTCAAGTGCATCCTCCTCATCATCTTCATTTTCTTCATTGTCATTGTCATTGGTTTCTTCTTCTTCATCATCCAACCGAGCATTATCTTCATGGACAAGAAGCTCCTCCTTTGTCCAATCCCAAATAGCATCTTCATCAATCCTCACATCCCTTATTACCACAAGTTTCTTGGTTTCCAAGTTGAAAACCCTAAAACCTTTGGTAACCTCACTAAAGCCGACCAAGATGCCCACATTTGCCCTTTTGTCAAGCTTGTCTCTCATGTGTGGATGAACATGGAGAATACAAACACTTCTATGTTGTCCAGAGATGGTTTTTCTCCATACCATATCTTATAGGGTGTTTTGGCCTCATTGGCTTTGGTGTATGCTCGGTTTTGGATGTAGCTAGCCGTGTATATGGCTTCGGCGCAAAACTTCTTTGGCATGTTCTTCTCATGTATCATGCACCTTGCCATCTCCATCAAGGTCCTATTTTTTCTCTCACAAACACCATTTTTTTATGGTGTGTATGGTGTTGTGAATTGATGCACCATTCTATTTTCTTTGCAAAAATCCTCCATAGCCAAGCTTGTATATTCTCCACCATTGTCGATTCTTAAGCACTTCGTCTTTGCATTGCTTTGGGTTTCCACCATCTTCTTGAATTCTATGAACTTCTCAAGCACTTGTGACTTGGTTGTTAGAAAATATACCCAACACATCCTTGAGTAGTCATCAATGAAGGTTAGGAAGTACTTACAACCTCCAATTGATGACAAACTCATTGGTCCACACACATCCGAATGGACTAGCTTAAGCTTCTCCTTAGCTCTTCACGAACCGACTTTAGGGAATGGAAGCCGTGTGGATTTCCCTAGTTGACATACATCACATAGGCTACTCATCTCCTCAATCTTTGGAATGTCCTTCACAATGGCAGTGGTGTTTTTCATGGCACCATAACTAGAATGCCCAAGCCTTTTATGCCAAAGTTGAGAAATGGACTCCACTTTGGTTTTTAAGGCTTGTTCATTCTTAACTAGGTCCAATCTATAGCTTTTGTCCTTCAATGGTACCTTAAACAGCTCATTACCACAAGCATCATATATAATACATCCATCTTTTGCAAAGTTTAAAGCAAAGCCTCTTTCTACCAATTGTGCTACACTAAGCAAGTTTTCACACAAACTAGGAACATATAGCACATCTTTTATAATTTTGGTACCTTCCTTGGTATTCAAGCACACATCTTCTTTGCCTTCTACTTGCATGAACCGGCCATCATCAATCTTCACTTTGGTTTTGTAGTTTTGGTCAAGCTCCATAAAACCATCCTTTTGGAAACTCATGTGGTGTGAGCAACCACTATCCACAAGCCAACCGAGACCACTACTTGTGGCCTTAAGGCATGTGGCCACAAATAGGTTCTCGGCTTCTTTATTAACCACATTGGCTTGTTGTCTCCTTTGCTTGCATACTTTGGCAATGTGGCCTTTTCCTCCACATCTTTCACAGGATGCATCCGGCCTCCAAAAACACTTGGATGGTGGATGTCCAAGCTTCTTGCAATGAGGGCAAGGTGGATGCCTTCCTCATTTTTGATGGCTTTGTTGTTGTTGTTGTTGATTCCATCCACTTTTGTTGTTGTTTGTGTTGTTGTTAGTTGTAAAACCGGTTTGGTTGGTGTTGTTGCTCTTCCTTCCTTTATTCTTCTTTTTGTTGCCGTGGCCACCATAGAATGCACTCTCTATGGTCTCCTTCTTTCCAATGGCTCTCCTTTGTTCGGTTGCTTGAAGAGCATTGATGAGCTCACTCAAGGTTATTTCATTAAGATTTCTAGATTCTTCAAGGGAGGAAATCTTAGCTTCAAACCTTTCGGGTAAGCTCACCAATACTTTCTCTACTACCATTTGATCGGTCAATTGCTCACCAAGGACCCAAATTTGATTTACTACTTTGAGCATCATTTCCGTGAAATCCTTGACAACCTCATTCTCCTTCATCTTCAAGGTCCCAAACTCTCTTCTTAGGTTTAAAACTTGCATTTGCCGAGTTCTAGTATTTCCATGGAACTCCTCTTGAAGCTTTATCCAAACCTCTCTAGCACTTGTGCATGACATTATCCTTGTAAAAATGGAATCACTCACAGAGGAGTGCAAGGCAGTGAGGGCCTTGAACCCTTTGGCAACTTCGGCCTCATGTGCATTTCTTTGTGCTTGGGTTGCATTAGCTCTCAACTCTTCCACTGCATAACCTTCTTCTATGACTTCCTATAAACCAAAGGCTTGAAGGTAGGCTTTCATTTTTATACTCCAAATGGAATAGTTTTGGCCTTCAAACTTAGCTGGTGTTGGGGTTGCAAAGGATTGTGAGGCCATTTGAAACAATGGTTTTTGAAAAGTTTTGAAAAATGGACACAAGAACAAGCTCTCGGGTGGTGGTGTTTTGGTGAGTTTCAATTAGTCTTTTTGGGAGGTTTTGGTTTTGGTTGGAAGGCTTTAGGTGGGGGATCCTCTCACAAATAAAATGGTCTAGGTTGAAAACTCACAAGGTCCTAAGAAATTACACTATGCTCTGATACCATGATGGAATTTGGTATAAGTTTATGTTGTTGTACCTTAGAGCATAATCATTCAAAGTGTTAGTCAAGAATGATTGTTGTTGGTTCTTGGTTCTTGATTTTATTTTTTTAGGTTTGTTAAGGTTTTGTTTCTGGTTTTTAATGGAGGTTTGGGGTTCTTGAGAAGGTTGTTAGCTTTTGGGAAGAAGAAGAAAACAAATGTAGTTGTTGAGAGAGAGAGAGAGACAAATGTAGTTATTGCTCAAAATCTGTTGTTTTTTTTTTAATATTTTCTTCCTCACATTTTCCTTACAAATTTCATACTTTTAAATACATCAAAAAGACAATAAGGCATGCTGCCATATTGAGCAATAAATACAAAAGCATTAAATGTAACCAACCAAGCCAAACTACCTTAACTAACTCTAATCAATGTGCTGGGCATGTAAGAAACCTTCTTTAATGGGCAGTTCAACTTGTCTGAGGTATTTGGATTTGAAAATCAGATCCATTTGACTTGAAAATTGGATGGAAGCCTTTTTGAATATTAAACTATGTTCTAGCCATAAATCACATAAAACAAACTCCATTTACCCATTCAAAAATAATCAAACCCGAGGCAGTTTTGTCCAGATTTCTAGGCAACAAAACTGCACAAGGTTCAGATTGTTTAGGGCTTAACTCAGCCTTCCCAGCTCCAAATTAAGCCATTCTTTTTGCTGCTCTTCCTCTGCATTTCTAGTTCATTATATCCAAAATTCAGATCCAAATCCCAAACCTTCTTCAAATGGCATCCAAGGAAGTGGACTTATGTTGCTGGAAATACAATTCCAGCAACTAGACAAAAAGGCCCTAAGCTTTAGTTAATTGAGCTAAGGGCATTACAAAAAGGATATTGTTCTTAAACATTACAAGATAAAATAAAATGCATAAACATAAATAATGTTTGGTCTTTGATGTTGCAAAATAAAGAGTGCAAGTGTAACTAAACTACCTTGTACATTGTAGCAAGATCACCACATTGCAACATTAAATGACCAGCTTAGCTTTGGCCTTGACCAGTTCTCATGAGTTCTTAGTGATGTCAAGTGAATTCAAGAAGATTTGACCCTATTTTCTACTGCCTGGCATCCATAAATGCACCAAAACCACTAGCTGTGTTCGTATAAGCTTCCACCACTTTATGCATAAAACTTGCCTTGTATCTTTGGGTATAGACAAGCCTTCTCGTGAATGAGTTACTTCCTGATAAAGGCAGCAAGTTTGTCCTTAAATCTCTAAGTTTAAGCCCTAGTGATCCACTCGGTCTTCATCCATATCGGGTCAGCATCCCAATGGGTTTTTTGAACCATTGAGGGACCTTGTGAGGTTTCTTTCTAGGCTATGTTATTGTGAGAGAACCCCCATTTCATTCCTTTCATTTTTGGTTTGAAGTGGTACAAAAATCTAGCTTGAAAACTCACAAAAAATCCAACCTAAGAGTTATTTTCTTCCAAATTCAGTTTTAAGTCATGGCTTCTCGAAATTTTGCACTACCCACTCCACCAAAATTTGAAGGCCAAAATTACTCCATTTGGAGCGTAAAGATGAAAGCC
Source organism: Ziziphus jujuba (assembly GCF_031755915.1). Lineage (NCBI taxonomy): Eukaryota > Viridiplantae > Streptophyta > Magnoliopsida > Rosales > Rhamnaceae > Ziziphus > Ziziphus jujuba. The sequence continues at coordinate 25,333,463 of NC_083379.1, forward strand.
TACCTACAGACCTTTGGACTTTGGGATGTAATGGAAGAGCAAATGCCACACAAGCATAAAGACTTGCCCATGAGATTGAGATAGCTAAAGGATTTAAAGCCTTGATAGCCCTTCATTCTTTGGTGAATGACTCCATCTTCACTAGAATCATGTTTTGTACAAGTGCTAGAGAAGTTTGGTTAAAGTTACAAAAAGAATTTCAAGGAAATACTAGGACTAGACAAATGCAAGTTTTGAACTTAAGAAGAGAGTTTGAAACAATCAGAATGAAAGAAAATGAGTTGGTTAAGGACTTAACCGACAGACTACTAAGGTTGTGAACCAAATTAGAGTCATTGGAGAGCCATTAACTGACCAAAGGGCTATAGAGAAGGTATTGGTGAGCTTACCCAAAAATTTTGAAGCTAAAATCTCTTCCCTTGAGGAAGTAAGGAATCTTAGTGAGATTACTTTGAGTGAGCTTATCAATGCCCTCCAAGCAATTGAACAAAGAAGAGCCATAAGAAAGGAGGAGTCTTTGGAAAGTGCTTTTATGTCTAGTTAAAACAAGAACAAGAACAAAGGAGGAACCGATTATGGAGGTTTACAAAGCAACAACAACAATGCAAGGCAACAACAATGAGGGCAACAATAAAATTGTGAGGGTTATCCACCATGCTCCCATTACAAGAAGTATGGACATGCACTAAACAAGTGTTTTTGGAGACTGGATGCAACTTGTGACAAATGTGGGCAAAGTACGTATGCAAGGAAGGCAACAAGCAAATTGATGCGAATCCGTCCGAACCCGTACAACCGACAACCCATTAGGGTGCCGATCCATTACGGATGAAGGTGGGACCAATCACTAGAGCACAAGCCAAGAATTTCAAGGATAACCTTGCTGTGCTTATTCAAAGGATACAACATAATCAAAAAGGAATGATCATGACCAAAGAACCAAGACCTATTTTGCTGATACAAGCACTGGAGATTGGTACGGACCCGGGTGATGGTTTTGGTACATTTTTGGAGTCCGGGAAGCATGAAATGGTTCCAATGCTTTATGGGTTCAATACATATTCCTAAGAGGTCATGGAATCAAGTTAAAGCAGCCTCAAATGCAATCAAAAAGGGCTTGTACAAACAGCATCAACAATTTGGCCGAATTTGCTGTATTGCTTGCTAGCTTTACTATATTTTACTGTATTAGCCTTTTCTTATTTTTCCAAGCATGGGCAACGTGTGGGACTTCAAATTCAGCTTATTTGGCATCCTAAAAAGCATCTAGAAGCCAATTTGGAGCTCAAAGAGGTCAAAGATTGATCAAAGTCAACTTGATTAAAAGGCTAGCATTTTTAGTTTCCTAATTTGTATTTACTTTTTGTTTTAGGAAACTACCATTACTTTTTGGCTTTTATTTATTTATTTTCTGGACAAATAACTTTAGGAAGGTTTTTATTTTATTCTTTCCATTGTAAATTAATTAATTTCTAATTTAATATAAGGGAATTAATCAATCAAACTTAGATTAGGAAAGGAAGTATAGTTTCGGCCAACTAGGTTTCTTTATGTGTGGTGGCCGGTTTTCTTTATGTTCTAGGTTTTTAAGTTGTCTTTTCAAGGCCTATTTAAAGGCTTATTTTTCAATAAGAATACAACTTTGATTTGATTGAGAAAATACTTGTGAGATTAATTATCTCTTTGTTCTTTGAGAACACCTAAAACACCATTAGAGAATTGGTTGTTTTAGCTTGACTTATCAATTGGTTTTCCATCCCTTATTGTGGCGTCTACATTATACCAAGGTTTGTAACCACAGGTTGGTTAGGGTTGAGGTCAATTCCATTAGAACTTGAACTTAAATAAGATCTGGGCTAATATAATACGGGTTTAGGAACAGGTCGTCCTAGGTTTGTATCACAAATATTGTAAATGAGGAGGCCAAGACTTTATTTGTGGCTACATGCCTTAAAGCTACAAGTAGTGGTTTTGGTTAGTTAGTAGATAGTGGTTCCTCACACCACATGACTTTTGAAAATCCAACTTTGTGGAGCTTGACCGATCTTACAAGACAAGGGTGAAAATTAGGAACGGAAGCTTCATGGATGTAGAAGGAAAAGGAGACATCTCATTGAATACCAATAATGGTACCAAAATTATCCAAAATGTTCTATATGCCTTCATTGTGTGAAAACTTGTTGAGTGTTGTACAATTGGTTGAAAAAGGATATGTTTTGAACTTTGGTTATGATGGTTGTTTGATATTGGATGCTTATGGAAATGAGGTGTTTAAATTTACCTTGAAAGATAAAAGCTATAGGTTGAATTTATTAGATAGTGAACAAGCTTTAAGAATCAAAGTTGAGTCCATTTCTCAACTTTGGCATAGAAGGCTTGGTCACTCTAGTTATGGTGCAATGTAGAATACAAATGCTTTGGTGAATGATATGCCTTTGATTGATGATGTTAAAAATGTATGTAAAGTTTGTCAACTTGGAAAGTCCACTAGGTTGCCATTTCCTAAAATCGGTGCATGGAGAGCCAAAGAGAAGTTAGAATTTGTTCATTCGGATATGTATGGTCCCATGAGTGTCCCTTCCTTGAGTGGATGTAGATACTTTCTCACCTGTATTAATGACTACTCTAGGATGTGATGGGTATATTTTCTCACACACAAATGACAAGTTCTTGAAAAGTTCATGGAATTTAAGAAAATGGTTAAAAATCAAAGTAGGTCCACTTTGAAGTGCTTGAGGACCAACAATGATGGTGAATATACTAGCCTAGTTTTTGAAGATTTTTGCAAAGAAAGTGGTATAATTCATCAATTTACTACACCATACGCACCACAACAAAATGGTGTGTGAGAGAGGAAGAATAGGACATTAATGGAGATGGCTAGGTGTATGATATATGAAAAGAACATGCCAAAGAAATTTTGGGCTAAGGGTACCGATGCTTTACCAAATCCATTGAAGGAAAGACACCTTATGAGTTATGGTTTAGAGAGAAACCATCTTTGGAAAATGTAAAAGTATTTGGTAGTGTGTGCTTTCTCCATGTTCATCCACAGATGAGAGATAAGCTTGACAAGAAAGCAAAAATGTTGGTGTTTTGATGGGATATAGTGAGGTTACCAAAGGTTTTAGGGTCTATAACCTAGAGACCAGAAAGCTTGTGGTAACTAGAGGTGTTAAGATTGATGACAATGCAAAATGGGATTGAAGTAAGGAGGAGCTATTGCTAAATGAGGATGAGCCATGGTTTGAAGAAGAAAATGAAGAAAGAAATGTTGAAAACAACAATGATGAAGATAACAATGATGAAGACAATGAGGAGGATAATGATCTATTCTAAGAAATCATTGGAGCCGATTTGGAGATTTGTGATGGTGTTAGAGGGAGAGATCTTTGTCCGAGATTTATGAAAGGTGCAATGTTGCACTTGGTGACCCTACATTTATGTAAGAGGTGTTGATGAAGAAAGAGTGGAAAGAAAGAGTGGATATGGAAATAGAGATGATTGACAAGAATGAGACTTGGTCCTTGGTCACTAAACTGAAAAACAAGAAAGCACTTAGTGTCAAATGAATCTTTAGAACCAAATACAATCCGGATGACACCATTTGCAAACACAAGGTAAGGTTGGTGGTTAAGGGTTATGCATAACAAGCCAGAGTTGACTATGGGAAGACGTTTGCACCCATAGTAAGGATGGCAACCATTTGACGCATCCTTGCTTTTTTGGCTTCTAAATAATGGAGTGTGTTTCACTCTGATGTAAAATTGGCATTCTTGAGTGGTGTGTTGCAAGAAGAAGTGTATTGTGAAGCATCCTGAGGGCTATGTTGTTCAAGGACATGAAGATAAGGTTTATAGCTTCACAAAGCTTTACATGGTTTGAAGCAAGCACCTAGGGCTTGGTATGGAAGGATTGATGGCTACTCGCTTGGACATGGCTTTAGGAGGAGCCAAAATGAACCAACATTGTATATGAGAATTGAAGGGAGCATGGTAGTGGTTTCTTTGTTTGTGGATGACTTATTGGTCACCGGTGAGGACCCAAGGAATGTGGATAAGCTAAGGCATGAACTTGAGGAGGAGTTTGAGATGTCTAGCTTCTGTCTTATGAATTACATCCTTGGTGTGGAAGTAATGCAATGCCAAAGAGGAATATTTATATCATAAGAAAAGCACATCAACATCTCTTCAAAAAGTTTAATCTTGAGGAATGAAATCCAATGAGTACTCCCAGGATCCAATAACAGAAATACCAAAAGGAGGATGGCACACCAAAGGTAAATCCTACTCTTTATCGATCCTTAATTGGTAGTTTGCTTTATGTGTGCTCATCTAGGCCGGATATTATGTATGCTGCATGTGTGCTTTCAAGATGCATGCAAGCACCCACCTAAACTCATATTAGAGGTGCCAAAAGAGGTCTTAGGTATCTTAAGGGCACTAATGATTATGGAGTTTGGTATGAAGCAAAGGATGAGTTGAAGCTTGTTGATTATTCGGATAGTGATTGGGCGGACTACATTGATGATATGAGGAGTACTTTGGGCTACTTTTTTTCACTTAGGAGTGGTCCTTTCTAATGGAATGCAAAGAACCAAAGAACAAAGGCTCAAAATATCATGGAAGCCTAATACATTGCTTGCTCAACTTATGCAAACCAATGTATATGATTAGGGAAGTTGATGGGAGATTTTGGTCATACTCAAGAAGGTCCAACCTGATACGAACCTAGGACGACCTGCTCCTAAACCCGTATTATATTAGCCCGGATCTTTAATTAAGTTCAAGTTCTAATGGAATGGACCTCAACCCCTAACCAACCTGTGGTTAGAAACCTTGGTATAATGTAGACGCCACAATAGGGAATGGAAAACCTATTGATAAGTCAAGCTAAAACAACCAATTCTCTAATGGTGTTTTAGGTGTTCTCAAAGAACAAAGAGATAATTAATCTCACAAGTATTTTCTTAATCAAATCAAAGTTGTATTCTTATTGATAACTAAGCCTTTAAATAGGCTACAAAGCCACGAAATAAAACCCTAGAACATAATTAAAACCGGCCACCACACATAAAGAAACCTAGTTGGCCGAAACTATACTTCCTTTCCTAATCTAAGTTTGATTAATTAGTTCCTCTATATTAAATTAGGAATTAATTAATTTACTATGGAAAGAATAAAATAAAAACCTTCCTAAAGTTATTTGTCCAGAAAATAAATAAATAAAAGCCAAAAAGTAATGGTAGTTTTCTAAAACAAAAAGTAAAAACAAATTAGGAAACTAAAATTGCTAGCCTTTTGATCAAGTTGACTTTGATCAAATCTTTGACCTCTTTGAGCTTGAAATCAGCTTCTAGATGCTTTTTAGGATGCCAAATAAGCTGAATATGAAGTCCCACACGTTGCCCATGCTTGGAGAAATAAGAAAAGGCTAATACAGTAAAATACAGTAAAGCCAGCAAGCAATACAGCAAATTCGGTCAAATTGTTGATGCTGTCCGTACAAGCCCTTTTTTTATTGCATTTGAGGCTGCTTTAACTTGATTCCATGACCTCTTAGGCATATGTATTGAACCCATAAAGCATTGGAACCATTTCATGCTTCCCGGACTCCAAAAATGTACCAAAACCGTCACCCGGGTCTGTATCGGCTTCCACCACTTGGATGCTTAGAATAGGCTTTGTATCTTCAAGTATGGACAAGCTCTGTTGAGATTGATTGCCCCCTGTATAAATACTCCCAGGTTGTCCTTAAATCTCTTAATTTGAGCTCTTGTGATTGGCATAGTCTTCATCCGTGTCGAGTCAGCACCCCAGCGGGTTATCGGTTGAGCGGCCTCGGGCGGAATCACATCATTCCCCTCCTCTTGAAAAGGATTTATCCTCAAATCAAGATCATCACCTGCAGCAAAAGGAGTTAAATCAGCAACATTAAATGCAGCACTCATGTTATACTCACCCGGTAAATCAAGCTTGTAGGCATTATTGTTATTCGGCTCCAAAACTTGAAAAAGTTCATCCATAGGCGGCATGAGCTTTGACTTTCTTTGTTTAGGAAACCTTTCCTTTCGTAAGTGAAACCAAACCAATTCTCCTGGGTCAAACACTATTACAACAAAATCTAGAAATACATGCTCATTATGGTAAAAATTACACTTTTTAAAGTTAGCAAACAATATTTCCCAAATTTTCAAATTGCCACTAAGTAAAGCTCTCAACAATGCAGATAAAGTTCTATGCAATAAAGACATCTTTAAATAAGTATCTTTAAAATTCATGGTCAGAAATGATTTCTTATTCATAATTACTTTATTAACATCATCAAAGCTAAGATAAAAATTTATATTTTTCCTTTCTTGTCTTCTTTTTCCTTTCTCACTCAATGCCATCTCACATTCCTCACTCTCGGCTTTTGCACCAAATTTTTCACTCTTGGTTTTATTAAAATCTTTCCACACAACCTGAGTACTAGAAGACTTACCTTGGATAGCAAGCTCACCTTTTCCCTCTTAATTGGATGGTAGTCCACTTGGAATTTCATTTTGGAAGACATCTCCAAATTCCTTCAAAAGAGAAATCATTGAACTTGGCAATTCAAGTTCTTCAAAGTTAGTTTGATCATTAAAATTATTTTCTTTATAAATGATGACCAGAAAAGCTTTCTTACACTCAATAACCTTATTCATATCCCCTAAACTCAAATAAAAGTTGCTACTTAACCTTTCTTTTCTTTCTTTTTCTTTTTTCCCCTTGGATTGGCTCAAACCTTCAGATTTCTCTTCCTTCTCCAAGCTCTCGGATTTGCCACTTTCTTTCCCCTCTATTTCAGCTTTTCCTTGATCTTTCCACTCAATATGAGTCTTAGAAACCTTACCTTGATCAGCAACCTCATTCTTACCTCCTTGAAAGGATGGTGAAGCCGTTGGTGCCATACTTGCTTTTTCCTTAAGCTTTTCGGCTTCTCTCCTTTGTTGCATTTGTAGTTGGTCTTTGTAAACCTCTTTAAGAGATAATGGTTCCAGCTTGACCTTCTTCCCTTTAAACCTGAAAACAATACTATTTTCTCGACCAAAATGAGTAGCATCTTTATCAAATTGCCATGGTCTACCTAATAGTATATGTCCAGCAATCATGGGTACAATATCACATAAAACTACATCCTCATATCTACCTATATTAAATTTTACTTTGGCTTGTTTATTCACTTTTATTTCACCACCATCATTAAGCCATTGTAATCTATAAGGTTCTGGATGTTTAATAGTTATTAAGCCTAATTTATCAACTACAATGTTACTAATTACATTTGTACAACTTCCACTATCAATAATCATACTACAAATCTTACCTTGAATTTCACATCGGGTGTGGAAGATGTTCTCTCTTTGAATTTCATCCTCATCTTTATATGCAGCAAGTACTCTCCTAGAAAGCAAGTTTAATTCAGCATTGGATCCTTGCAAGGTTTCGGGTTCATCCTCCAAGTCCTCCTCCTCTTGCTTGGCTTCATCCTCACTTTCTTCACTTTCCGATTCTAGCTCGTCATTGCCCTTTAACACCATGATTCTTCTATTCGGGCATTGGCTATCAATGTGTCCTTCTCCCTGGCACTTAAAACACACAACATCATGAGTTCTAGAAGGTTTATGATCTAATTTTACCTCATTCTTTGGTGCTTGGACAGATTTGGTTCTAGTCTCATTCCTTGGCCAGTTTGAACTTTCTTCTTCGACTTTCGGCTTTGGCTTTCTTTCATAGGTGGGATTGTTCCTCCAGCCACTTGAATTGGACCTTCCACTGTTGGAAACACCTCCAAACCATGATCTTACACCCCTCCTCTTGAATCGAAGCTCTAATTTAATAGCCACATGCAACATCTCCTCCAATTCCACATATTGTTGCAATTCTAGTTGATTGGCTATTTCACGATTCAAACCACCAAGAAACCTTGCCGTGGTTGCTTCCCTATCTTCATTCAAGTTCAATCTCATCATAAGCATCTCCATCTCCTTGTAATAATCCTCCACGGATCCATGTCCTTGAGATAAAGATTGAAGTCTTTGATACAGCAACCTATGATAGTGTGATGGTACGAATCGCTTCCGCATGGCTCCTTTCATTTGTCGCCATGTAGTAATCAAGTCATCACCAACTCTCCTTCGGGTGTTTTGCTCATTGGTCCACCATTGGAGTGCATAATGGCCAAACTCCATTGCTGCCAATTTCACCTTCTTAGCCTCTGAATAATTATGGCGGTCAAATATCATCTCCATCTTTTCTTCCCACTCCAAATATGCTTCGGGGTCACTTTTTCCCATGAATGGTGGGATGTTGATCTTGATATTGCTAAGATTTTCATCTGTTTCTTCCCTCCTATATCTTCCACGGCCAGCTCTATCTTGGACAGAAAAATTTTCGTCCATACCTTCCTCAAAGTCTCCACCAAATGACTCCTCATCAAATTCCTCTCTCGGTCTCTCGCGACCTCCTCGTCCTCGGCCTCGTCCTCCATGGAATTCTTGCCTATTTCTTGTGTTCGGAATTCCTTGGGAAACTTCTAGCTTTCCCATCCTTTGATTCACATGCTCAACTTGAGCACTAACCCGCTGTATTGACTCCAAAATAGCTCGCATGTCCTTTTGGTCTCCACTCCCAGTAGCTCGGGCATCGCCATGGAATGCTACGGATTCCTCCTCATTGATCCTCAAAGGTGGATCTCCTCTTCTTATTCCAGAATCTGCCATGTTAGTAAAATACTGCAAAAATAAAATAAATCCTCACAATATTCACTCCCTCATGTGTTTCACTCAAACAAGGTCTCGACACTCGTGTTTGCACACTAGTTTCGGCTTTTACCCTCTTTTAAGCTCACACACTCTTGCCTTTTTCCACTCAATGAGTTATCTCAAAGTTCTAATTAAAACACCCACAAAACAGCAATTATATCACTAGTATGTTTTAATTAAACTTATCAACAAAACAGTAGCAAAAAGTAGGCAATACAGAAAGAATCCAACAAATCCTAATTTTTCGGCTTTCTAGACAAGAAAACACAAAATAATGGTAAAACGTTGGAATTTTTGAAAACTGCATCAGATGGTAGTAGATTGTGAGTTCAAGAATAAAATTCCAGAAAAAGAAATTCAAATACGATCAAGAATCAAAGAGAAGAAAAATATAGAAAAGTTGTTGGTTGTTGTTCTTTGTAATTCGAGTTTTGTATCAATTCCTTTATCCAATTTTAATCCAAATAATTTAAGCACCCAAAATCCAAATATCCAGCAGCAAAAATAATTTCCCAGCAATTCAAATATTGAATAAATAAACAAAAAACCAGCAGCTCCAACAATTTCCCAGCAAACAAATCAAACTCCAACAAGCCGAAATATATATTTTTTTTTATCCAGCTTTGCCTCTTCTTCTTTTTTTTTTTTTTCACTCACAGGACATAAACAACTGCAGTAGCAAGAGTAAGTACCAAAATTGCAATTCCAAATCCAAAACAAACACCAAACCCGTGACCTCCAAATAAACAAAATGTGCACTTTTTTTGTTTTTTTTTTTTTTTTTAAATGTTGCCGCAAACTTTTTTTTTTTTCTTGTTTTCTTTTTTTTTTTTTTGAATATATGAATGCAAATATTTAAGACTAAAACAGCAAAGAAAAATCAACAAAAACCAAAGTAACAAGAACAATGATAAAAGACAACCAACAAACTAGGAAACAAAAATACGATAAAACTAGGAAATCCTAATTCAACTAGGAATGAATTTTTTTTTTTTTTTTTTAAGATGCTGAACGTGTATAGGATGGATGCAACCTTAACCTAATGCTAAAATTGCAGAATAACACAAAAACAAATAAAGAAAATAAAGATAGATCAAACCTTACCAAAATTTAGCTCTGATACCAAATGATACGAACCTAGGACGACCTGCTCCTAAACTCGTATTACATTAGCCCGGATCTTTAATTAAGTTCAAGTTCTAATGGAATGGACCTCAACCCCTAACCAACCTGTGGTTAGAAACCTTGGTATAATGTAGACGCCACAATAGGGAATGGAAAACCTATTGATAAGTCAAGCTAAAACAACCAATTCTCTAATGGTGTTTTAGGTGTTCTCAAAGAACAAAGAGATAATTAATCTCACAAGTATTTTCTTAATCAAATCAAAGTTGTATTCTTATTGATAACTAAGCCTTTAAATAGGCTACAAAGCCACGAAATAAAACCCTAGAACATAAATAAAACCGGCCACCACACATAAATACCTAGTTGGTCGAAACTATACTTCCTTTCCTAATCTAAGTTTGATTAATTAGTTCCTTTATATTAAATTAGGAATTAATTAATTTACAATATAAAGAATAAAATAAAAACCTTCCTAAAGTTATTTGTCCAGAAAATAAATAAATAAAAGCCAAAAAGTAATGGTAGTTTCCTAAAACAAAAAGTAAAAACAAATTAGGAAACTAAAAATGCTAGCCTTTTGATCAGGTTGACTTTGATCAAATCTTTGACCTATTTGAGCTTGAAATCAGCTTCTAGATGCTTTTTAGGATGCCAAATAAGCTGAATAGGAAGTCCCACACGTTGCCCATGCTTGAAGAAATAAGAAAAGGCTAATACAGTAAAATACAGTAAAGCCAGCAAGCAATACAGCAAATTCGGCCAAATTGTTGATGCTGTCTGTACAAGCCCTTTTTGATTGCATTTGAGGCTGCTTTAACTTGATTCCATGACCTCTTAGGCATATGTATTGAACCCATAAAGCATTGGAACCATTTCATGCTTCCCGGACTCCAAAAATGTACCAAAACCGTCACCCAAGATATGTAGGTTGCAAGGTGGCATAACTGTTGAGATTTCCAATTCTTTTAGACTTGGTCTTCTTCAGATTTCATCCTTAATATTTCAACATGCTACATGTAAAAATTCAAGCAATTTGCATGAAGATATCCCAGCCTTCCACCAGGTCAAAGGAGCTTTACCCGATTTGGAAAGAGAGACTTTTTGGAATTCAAATTCTTATCAACCTTTGCTATATTTGTTCACTCACATCTGAGCTGATATTTGAATGTTTTATGGGTGGAAAATTTGTATTTCTTGAATTTTAAAGATTTCTATTTGGTCTCACACACATTCACATGTGTGAAATAAGTTTTGTATCTATATATGCAACAAATGAATGAAAAAAAAGAAGGATTTATTGTGCTGTCTAGTTTGTGTGTCTTACTTTAGCATCTTCTCTTCTTCTTCATCTTCTTCTTCCTCCTTCCAAGCTAAAACCCTAACAAACCTCAATATCACCATACCAAAAACAAAGATAAAAATCACCTAAATACCAAACCATAAACTGGATTAAAGGTTGTGCATAGGACTGACACCTCGTGTACAACACTCTTAGCCAAGTGAACCCAAAAACCATACCAAAATCCAACACTATATTCTAATTAAACTTATCAACAAAACAGTAGCAAAAAGCAAGCAATACTGAGTGAATTAATAAAACCTAATTCTTGGAATTTGTAAGGAAAATAAGGTAAATCAACTAGCAAAGTTGCAGAATGAATACAAAACTGACCAGAATATTAATAGACCAATAATGCAAGGATAAAATATTGAAAAGAGATTCAAATAACGAACAAGAACAATTTGAACAAAAATAAAGAATAGTTGTTCGTTGTTGTTCTTGTAATTTAAGTCTTTGTATGAAATCATTTACCAATTTTATCCAAATAATTTTAAGCACTCAAAATTCAAATATACAGAAGCAAAACTGAATTTCTAGCAACTCCAAATATCACAAATCAAATTTCCAGCTCAAACAAATTTCAAACTCAAAATTCAACAAGCCGGCCTTTTGTGCTGTTTTTTTTTTTTTTTTTTTTAATACTTGCCTTTTAGCTTTTCTTTTTTTCTTTTTTTTTATCACAAATATGATGATGTAGCATAATTTTTAGCAGCACCAAAAACAACATAAACTGCAATTCTCAACCAATTACAAACTCAAACCTGTGACCTTACAAAATAGAAAGTTACGAGTTTTGTAAATTTATATTTTGTTGCCGCAAACCCTCTTTCTTTTTTGAATATATGAATACAAATAATTAAGATCTAAACAGTAAAGAAAAATCAGCACTAAACCAAATTACTAAGAACAACGATGAAAATAACCAACAAACTAAAAAGCAAAAATACAGTAAAATAAAGAACCTAAATTCGGCTATGAATGATTTTTTTTTTTTTAAGATGCAGAATGTGTAGGAGTATGAAACAACCTTAACCTAATGTTAAAATTGTAGAATAACACAAAAACAAATAATGCAAATAAAGATAGATCAAACTTGAACAAAATTCAATTCTAATACCAAATAATATGAACCTAGGTCGATTTGCACCTAAACCCGTATTATATTAGCCTGGATCGAAAAATTAATTTCAAGTTCTTATAGCCAGCTGAACCCCTAATCAACCAATGACTAGAAACCTTCGTATATCAAAGATTCCACAATAGGAGATGGGTGTCCTATTGATAAATCAAACTAAAACACTTGATTTCTATTAAGTGTTTTAGGTGTTCAAAAAGAATAAAGAGATTTCTTTTCTCATAAATAATATTTTGAATAATATATAAGCTGATTTCTCATTGAAAATAAGCTTTTAAATAGGCTTTGAATAAACAAAATAAATCCCTAAAAGGATTAGGAAATTTCGGCTAGCATGGAATAAAATTAGGAAATTTCATAATTTCACACCTTTTCCTAATCTAATTTGTATTAATTGATTCCTAAATTTTGAAAAAAAAATAATTAATTTACAATCAAAATAATAATATCATAACTTTCCTAAAGTAATTTGTCCAAACACTAAATAAATAAAACCAAAATAAAAGATAGTTTCCCAAAACAAAAAGTCAAAACAAATTAGGAAATTAGTTGACTAGTTTGATTACTAAGCTAGCTTTGACAAATTTCCATCTTGTAAAGGCTCCAAATCATATTAAATATACTATTTAGGAGGCCAAATAGGATTATTTATGATTCCCATATGTTTCCCTTGATTGGAACAAAGAGAAAATGCCAAATCAACAAAATAGAGTATAGCAAATGGCAAAAATAGCATTTTCGGCAAACAAATCCTCATATGCGTAAATGGGTGCTTTGACTACTTTTGCTTCTGCGTTGACTTGTTTCCATGCACTCTTAGGGATATTCATTGTATTCATGAAGTGCTGGATCCATTCATTGCTACTGGAGTCCAAAAATGCATTAAAGCAGCTACCTAAGCCCATATCGGCCTCCACCACTTGGATGCTTAAAACAGGCTTTGAATCTTCAGGTATGGACAAGCCATTTTGAGAATTGATAACTCCTTGTATGAATCCAGCTAGGTTGTCCTTAAATCTCTTGGATTGAGCCCTAGTGATTGGCTTGGTCTTCATTTGTATTGGATCTGCACCCCAACGGGTTGTCGGTTGTGCGGATACAAGCGGATCACTTTTTCTCATAAAAGGTGGTATGTTGACCTTAATATTTCAAAGACCATCATCCTCATTCCTTGTTCATCTCCACTAATTATCCTTCCTTGGAGTGTAAAAATATCATCAACTTCCTCTTCAAAATCATCTCCAAAGTTACCTTCCCTGAATTCCTTTCTAGGTCGACCACGGCCTCTTTGACCTTAATGTCGGCCTCCATGAAATTCTTGCGTTAGATTTGGCCCACATTGTGAAGTCTCTAACATGTCCATCCTTTGATCTATATGATCAAATTGAGCATTCTTCCACTGTAATTGCTCCAAGACCACCACCATGTTCATGTGCTTACCTCCATTTCCCGTAGCTGGGGAATCACCCTTGAATCCCACGGACTCCTCCTCATTAATTCTTAATGATCCATCCACTCTCCTTATTCTTAAATCTGCTATGTTACTAAAAATATTGTAAAAACAAAATAAATCCTCACCAAATTCACTCTTTATGTGTTTCACTCAAGCAAAGTTTTGAGTGAATTAATAAAACCTTGTTCTCGGCTTTTTTAAGCATCAACAAGCAAATTTTTGGAATGAATAAAAAGCTGGCCAGAATATTATTAAACCAATAATTCATGGATAAAATTTAGAGAAAGAAATTCAAACATGAGCAAGAATCAAATTGAACAAAAATACAGGATAGTTGTTGGTTGTTGTCCATTGTAATTCAAGTTTTTGTATCAAATCTTTAACTAATTTTAATCCAAATAATTTAATTTCCAACAGACATATAAAATTCCAGCAACTCCAAATATCACAAACCAAAATTTCTAGCTGAAACAAATTCACACTCCAAATTTCAACAACTCGCCCCCTTTTTTTTTTTTTTAATTAATCGGCGTTTCCTTTTGTTTTTGTTTTTGCTTTTCCTTATTCACTCACAAAACGTTAAACACAACTCCAATAGTAAAAATCAACAACAGTAGCAAAAATCAACAACAAAATTGCAATTCCAACATAAAAATTCCACCAAACCTATGATGATATGAACCTAGGTCAACTCGCGCATAAACTCATATTATATTAGCCTGTATCTCAATTAAGTTCAAGTTCTTATGAGAAAACCTTATCCTTAACCAACCTATGATTAGAAACATTAGTATAATGAAGACACCATAATAGGTTATGGATGTCTATTGACAAGTCAAAACTAAAACACTCACTCCCTAATGCTGTTTCAGGTGTTCAAAGAGAACTAAGAAAATTCTTTCTTACAATTAATTTTCTTAATATTATTGAAGGTGTGTTCTTGCTGAAAATAAGTCTTAAATAGGCTAGAGTTACAAAACAATAAACCCTAAAAGCTAAGATGAAAAGAGGCCAAAGAAATTAGGAAACAAGCTTGGCCGATTCTCTCACTACTTTCCTAAACTAATTTGTATTAATTAATTCCTTTATTTTGAATTGGAAATTAATTAATTTACAGGCAAAATAATAAAATTATAACTTTCCTAAGTTGATTTTCCAGCAAATAAATAAAAAGAAACCAAATAAAAGACTAATTTTCTAAAAGAAAAAGTCAAAATCAAATTAATAAACTAATTTACTATCTCTCTAACTAAGTTGTCTTTAACCAATCTTTGAACAATTTAAGCTCCAAATGAGCTTCCATATGCCATTTAGGATTCCAAATAAGATAATTATTGAGTCACATACGTTTCCCTTGATTGAAACAATGAGAAAATGCCAACTCAGCAAAATATAGTAAAGCTAGTGGGTAATACAGCAAAACTAGCCATGTTTTCCTTCTATGCCCACAAGCCCATTTTAGGTGATTTTGATTCTAACTTAACTTGATTCCATGAGATCTTAGTGATATTCATTGGATCCATGAAGTGTTGGACCCATTCCTTGCTGCCCAGAGTCCAAATGTGCACTAAAACAGCTATCTGGGTTTGTAACGGCTTGCACCATTTGGATGCTTAAAACAGGCTTTGTATCTTCATTTATTGACAAGCCCTTTTGAGAATTAATTCCTCCTTGTATAAAGGCAACCAGGTTGTCCTTCAATCTCTTGGCTTGAGCTCTAGTGATTTACCTGATCTTCATCCGTAATGGATCAGCACCTCAGCAGGTTGTTGATTGTGCAGGTTCGGGCAGGCTCTCATCATTCCACTCCTCTTGAAAAGGATTTGTCCTTAAATCAAAATTATCACCTGCAGCAAAAGAGATAAGTCAGTAATACTAAATGTAGCACTAATATTATACTCACCCAGTAAGTCAAGTTTGTAAGCATTTTCATTAATTTGCTAAAAAACTCGAAAGGGTCCATCTCCACACAGAATAAGCTTGGACTTTCTTTGTTCGGGAAACCTCTCATTCCTTAAATGCAACCAAACCCACTTTCTAGGTTCAAAGACAACTTATTTTTGGCCTTGATTAGCACTTCTTGCATATTGCTCGATCCTCCTTTCAATATTTGCCTTAGTCTTTTCATGAATCTGCTTCACAAAATCAGCTTTTGCTTTCCATCGAGATTAGCATGTTCATTTAAAGGTAAAAATGTTAAATCTAATACAGTTAAAAGATTAAAACCAAAAAACATATCAAATGGAGTATATTT
Organism: Ziziphus jujuba; assembly: GCF_031755915.1. Lineage (NCBI taxonomy): Eukaryota > Viridiplantae > Streptophyta > Magnoliopsida > Rosales > Rhamnaceae > Ziziphus > Ziziphus jujuba. The sequence continues at coordinate 25,349,563 of NC_083379.1, forward strand.
AGTAGTTGAATGCAAAGATCTATTATAAGCAAATTCAACATGTGGCAAACATTCCTCCCATGTTTTTAAATTTCTACTAATTAAAGCTGGGAACAATGAATATAAAGTTCTATTTACTACTTCAGTTTGTCCATTAGTTTGTGGATGATAAATAGTTGAAAGTAAAATTTTAGTTCTTAACTTAGTTAACAAAGTTTTTCAAAAATAACTTAAGAACTTAGCATCCCTATTCAAAACAATTGCTCTAGGTATACCAAGTAACCTTACAATTTCCTTAAAGAATAAGTTAGCAACATTAGATGCATCATCAGTTTTATTACATGCAATAAAATGTGCCATCTTGGAAAGTCTATCCACAATAACAAAAATCGAATCCTTACCTGTCCTAAACCTTGGTAAACCAAGAATGAAATCCATCGAGAAATCTACCCAAGGAAAAGAAGGAATCGGTAAGGGGACGTAGAAACCTTGCGGCTTTAATTTAGATTTGGCTTTTCGACATTTCAAGCATCTTTCACATATTCTCTCCACATATCTTCTCATATTAGGCCAATAAAAATGCTCTTGCAGCAAAGATAAAGTTGTTAAAACAAAAAATAAACCAATAAACCACCACCATGACCTTCCCTCACTAACAATTAAATAATGCTACAATTAGGCACACAAAGTTTATTTTCCTTAAACAAATATCCCTAAAAAATGTAAAATTTATTAAAACCATGTTTTGTACGTGATACAAACCTAGGACGCCTGTTCCTAAACCCGTATTATATTAGCCCGGATCTAATTATGTTCAAGTTCTAATTGTCACCTTGACCCTTGACCAACCTGTGATTGGAAACCTTGGTATATAATGAAGACGCCATAATATGTGATGGAAGGCCTATTGATAAGTAAAACTAAAACACTCATTCACTAATGGTGTTTTAGGTGTTCAAAAGAACAAAGAGCATTCAATCTCACAAATAATTTTCTGTATAAAATTCAAGCTTGATTTCTCATTGAAAATAAGCCTTTAAATAGGCTAAGATTACAATGAAAAAACCCTAAAAAAATTAATTCAAAACCGGACTCAAAGTGTGGAGAAAAAGAAAAGCCGAGAAAAGAAAAGTAGAGAAAAGGAAAGTGGCTAATTTTTCCTAGTTTCCTAAACTAATTTTGAATTAGGAATTAATTAATTTACAATTGAAATGCTAAAATAATAACTTTCCCAAACTTATTTTTGCTGAAAATAAATAAATAAAAAACCAAAAAGTAATGGTAATTTCCTAAAACAAAAAGTAGAATCAAATTAGGAGACTAAAATACTAGCTTTTTGACTAAGTTGACTTTGATTAATTTTTGACCAATTTGAACTCCAAATCAGCTTCAATATGCTTTTTGGGATGCCAAATAAGCTGAATATGAAGTCCCAAACGTTGCCCATGCTTGGAAGAGGAAGAAAAAGCCAACTCAGTAAAATACAGTAAAGCCAGAACAACATACAGTAAAAAACAGGCCAAATTTTAAGCTGTTCGTACAACCCCTTTTTGAATACCTTTGAAGCTGCGTTGACTTGATTCCATATCCTCTTAAACATATGTATTGAATCCATAAAGAGTTGAAACCATTTCATGCTGCCCGTTGTCCATATTTGCACCAAAACTACTACCCGGGTTCGTATCGGCTTCCACCACTTGGATGCTTAGAATAGGCTTTGTATCTTCATGTATGGACAAGCTCTGTTGAGAATTGATTACCCCCATATAAATGCTGCCAAGTTTTCCTTAAATCTCATAATTTGAGCTCTTGTGATTGGCCTAGTCTTCATCCGTGTCGGGATAGCACCCTAGCGGGTTATCAGTTGAGCGAGCTCGAGTGGAATCATATCATTCCCTTCCTCTTGAAAAGGATTTGTCCTCAAATCATGATCATAACCTGTAACAAAAGGAGTTAAATCAGCAACATTAAATGAGCACTCATGTTATACTCACCCCATAAATCAAGCTTGTAGGCATTCTTGTTATTCGGCTCCAAATCTTGAAAAGATCCGTCCACATGCGACATAGGCTTGGACTTTTTTTATTCGGGGAACCTCTTCTTTCTTGGGTGCAGCCAAACCACATCTCCTGGGTCAAACACTATCACAACAAATACTAGAAATACAAGTTCATCACATTTTTTAATATTAGCAAATAATATCTCCCAAATTTTCAAATTTCCACTAAGTAAAGCTTTTAATAATGCAGATAAAGTTCTATACAAGAAAAGCATTTTTAAATTACCGTTTTTATAATTCATAACCAGTAATGGTTTCTTATTCATAATTATTTTATTAACATCACCAAAGCTAAGATAAAAATTTATATTTTTCCTCTCTTTTATTTCTTTTCCTTTCTCACTCACTGATTCATTGAATTTTGCATCACTCTCGGCTTTTGCTCCAATTTTCTTACTCTCGGATTTGTTTAAATTTTTCCACACAACCTGGATTTTAGAGGACTTACCTTGGACAGCAAACCCACCTTTCCCCTCTTGAATGGATGGTGGAATCCTTGGTACCATACTAGCCTTCCTTTTAAGCCCTTTAGCTTCCCTCCTTTGTTGCATTTGCAGTTGATCTATAAAAACCTCCTTCGGGGTCAATGGCTCCCGCTGGACCTTCTTACCCTTAAATCTAAAAACAATACAACTCTCAACCATAATGAGTAGCATCTTTGTGAAATTTCCATAGTCTACCTAATAGAATATGTCCAGCATGCTTAGGCACATCATGATGGAATTTGGTGTAGGTTTATGTTGTTGTATCCTAGAGCACAATCATTCAAGATGTTAGTCAATAATGATTATTGTTGGTTCTTGGTTCTTGATTTTGTTTTTTTTTTGGGTTTGTTAAGGTTTTGTTTCTGGTTTTAATGGAGGTTGAGGGTTCTTGAGAAGGTTGTTAGCTTTTGGGAGGAAGAAGAAACCAAAATGTAGTATTTGAGAGAGAGAAAGCCAAAAATGTTGTTTTTCAAAATCTGTTTTTTGAATATTTTCTTTCTCAACGTTTTTCATTACAATTTTCATACTTTTAAATACATCAAAAAGACAATAAGGCATGCTGCCATATTGAGCAATAAATACAAAAGCATTAAAAGTAACCAACCAAGCCAAAACTACCTCAACTAACCCTAATTAATGTGCTGGGCATGCAAGAAACCTTCTTTAATGGGCTGTCCAGCTTGCCTAAGGCATTTGAATTTGAAAACCAGCTCCATTTGACTTGAAAATTGGAGGGAAGCCCTTTTGAATATTAAAATATGTTCTAGACAAAAAACAGATAAAAAAAATTCCATTTACCCATTCAAAAGTAATCAAACCCGAGGTAGTTTTGCCCAGTTTTCTGGGCAACAAAACTACACAAGGGTCAGATTGTTTTGGGCTTAACTCAGCCTTCCCAGCTCCAAATTGGGCCATTCTTTTTGCTACGACTTCTCTGCATATCTAGTTTATCATATCCAAAGTTCAAGTCCAAATCCCAAACCTACTTCAAACGGTATCCAAGGAAGTGGACTTATGTTGCTGGAAATACAATTCCAGCAACTAGACAAAAAAAGGCCTTAAGCTAGATAATGAGCTTAGGGCATTACAAAAAGGATATTGTTCTTAAACATTACAAGATAAAATAAAATGCATAAACATAAATAATGTTTGGTATTTGATGTTGCAAAACAAAAAGTGCAAGTGTAACCGAACTACCTTGCACATTGTGGCAAGATCACCACATTTCAACACATCATCACACAAAACAACATCCACATATTTATCTATGCTAAATTTTAGCTTGGCTTGTTTATTCACTTTCATTTCACCACTATCATTAAGCCATTGTAATCTATATGGTTCTAGATGTTTAATAGTTGTTAAGCCTAATTTATCAACCATAATGTTACTAATTACATTTATACAACTCCCACTATCAATAATCATACTACAAATTTTACCTTGGATTTCACATCGGGTGTGGAAGATGTTTTCTCTTTGAATGTGTTCCTCATCTTTTAATATAGTAAGGACCCTCCTTGCAACTAAGCTCAATTCATCCCTTGAAGGTTGGAGTGTTTCGTGTTCCTCATGCTCATCATCTCCGACTTCTCCATATTCAATTTCAGTTTCAGCATAACTTTCTTCACTTTCGGATTCTAGTTTGCCATTACCTTTCAACACCATAATCCTCCTATTTGGGCATTGGCTAGAGATGTGTCCTTATCCCTGGCACTTAAAAAACACAATTTCATGACTTTTAGAAGGCTTAGGATTAGATTTACCTTCACTTTTGTGTGCTTGGACAGATTCGGTTCTAGTCTCTCTCCTTGGCCGATTTGAACTTTTTTCTCCAACTTTCAGCTTTGGCTTGCTTTCATAGGTACGATTGCTTCCCCAACCACTTGGAATTGATCTTAAGCTGCTGGAAACTACCCCCAAACCATGAGCTTACACATCTCCTCTTGAATTGATGCTCCAATGTAATAGCCACATGCAACATCTCCTCTAATTCCACATATTGTTGTAACTCTAGTTGGTTGACTATCTCACGATTCAAACACCAAGGAATCTTGCCATGGTTACTTCTCTATCTTCATTGATGTTTAATCTCATCATAAGCATAATAATCATCCACAGACATACTTCTTTGAGATAGAGATTGAAGCCTTTGATGCAGCATCCTATGATAATGTGATGGTACGAACTGCTTCCTCATGGCTCCCTTCATTTGGCGCCATGTAGTGATCAAGCCATCACCAACTCTCCTTTGGGTGTTTTGCTCATTGGTCCACCATTGGAGTGCGTAATGACCAAACTCCATTGCTGCCATCTTCACCTTCTTGGCCTCCAAATAATGATGACAATCGAAAATCATCTCCATTCTCTCTTCCCATTCCAAATATGCTTCCGGATCACTTTTACCCATGAATGGTGGGATGTTTATCTTGATATTCCCTAGATCATCATCTTCATTCCTTGCTGGTCTCCCATGGATTAGTCTTTCTTGAGGTTCAAAAATTTCATCAAACCCCTCATCCAAGTCATCTCTATAGTACTTCCCTCGAATTCCTCTCTTGGTTGCCCTCGGCCTCCTCGACCTCGACCACCATGAGCATCTAACCTTATATTGGGCACTCCTTGGGATGTTTCTAAACTATCCATCTTTTGATTTAAATGGTCAAATTGGGCATTCATCCGCTGTAATTGCTCCAATATAGCCCTCATGTCCGTTTGCTCACGACTCCCCGTATCGCGGAAATCACCTTTAAATCCTACGGACTCCTTTTCATTGATTCTCAAAGGTGGATCTCCTCTTCTCACCCTTGAATCTGCCATGTTAGTATGAATAATACAAAAATAAAATAAATTCTCACCAGATTCACTCCCTCATATGTTTCACTCAATATAAGAACTCGACACTCGTGTTTGCACACTAATTTCGGCTTTTAACCCTCTTTTGTGCTCACACTCTCTTGCCTTTTTCCTCTCAATGAATTATCTCAAAGTTCTAATTACAACACCCAAAAAACAGCAATTAGATCACAAGTATGTTTTAATTAAACCTATCAACAAAACAGTAGCTAAAAAAAAATTAAAATTGGCAATACTGAAGGAATTCAACAAAACCTAGTTTTCGGCTTTTCTAGGTGAAATAAAGCAAATTAATGAGAAAACTTTGGAATTTTGAAGAACTGGACCAGATGGTAAGATATTATGAGTTCAAGAATAAAATTCTAGAAAAAGAAACTCAGATACGAGCAAGAATCAAAGAGAACAAAAATATAGAAAAGTGTTGATTGTTGTTCTTGTAATTCAAGCTTTGTATCAAATCCTTTAACTAATTTTGATCCAAATAATTTAAACACCCACAATTCCAAATATCCAGCAGCAAAAATAATTCTCCAGCATTTCAAATATTGAATAAATAATCACAAACCAGCAGCTCCAACAAATTTCCAGCAAACAAATCTAACTCCAACAAATCGAAATATTTTTCTTTTCCTTTTTTATTTGGCTTGTTCTTCTTTTTTTTTTTTTCACTCACAGAACATAAAACAACTGCAGTAGCAAAGATCAACACTAAAAATTGCAATTCCACACCAAAAATCCACCAAACCCTTCTCTCTCTCTTTTATTTTTTTTTTTGAATATATGAATGCAAACATTTAAGACAAAAAAAGCAAAGAAAAAATCAACAAAAACCAAAATTAACACGAACAATGATGAAAAACAGCCAACAAATTAGGAAACAAAAAATATGATAAAACTAGGAAATCCTAATTCAACTAGGAATGAATTTTTTATTTTTTATTTTTAAGATGTAGAATATGTATGGGATGGATGCAACCTTAATCTAATGCTAAGATTTTAGAATAAAACAAAAACAAATAAAGCAAATAAAGATAGATCAAACTTGAACAAAATTTGGCTCTGATACTAAATGATACGAACCTATGACAACCTGCTCCTAAACCCGTATTATATTAGCCCAGATCTAATTATGTTCAAGTTCTAATGATCAACTTGAACCCTAACCAACCTGTGATTAGAAACCTTAGTATGTAATGAGGACGCCATAATAGGTGATGGAAGGCCTATTGATAAGTCAAACTAAAACACTCATTCAGTAATGGTGTTTTAGGTGTTCAAAAGAACAAAGAGAATTCAATCTCACAAATAATTTTCTGTGTAAAATTCAAGCTTGATTTCTCATTGAAAATAAGCCTTTAAATAGGCTAAGATTACAAAGAAGAAGCAGAAAAAAAGTAATTCAAAACCGGACTCAAAGTGTGGAGAAAAATAAAGTAGAGAAAAGGAAAGTGGCTAATTTTTCCCAGTTTCCTAAACTAATTTGGATTAATTAATTCCTTTATTTTGAATTAGGAATTAATTAATTTACAATTGAAATGATAAAATAATAACTTTCCTAAATTTTTTTTTCCAGCAAAATAAATACATAAAAAACCAAAAAGTAATGGTAATTTCCTAAAACAAAAAGTAGAATCAAATTAGGAAACTAAAATACTAGCTTTTTGACTAAGTTGATTTGACCAATCTTTGACCAATTTGAGCTCCAAATCAGCTTCCGTATGCTTTTTAGGATGCCAAATAATCTTATTATTGAGTCCCACGTGTTTCCCTTGCTTGGAAGAAATAGAAAAATCCAACTCAGCAAAATCCAATAAAGCCAGCAAGTAATACAGCAATTTTCGGCCAAATTTTGAAGCTGTCCATACAAGTCCTTAAAAATTGGTTTTACTTCTACCTTGAATTGTTTCCATGACCTATTAGTGATATTTATTGAATCCATAAAGAGTTGGAACCATTTCTTGTTGCTCGGACTCCATAAATGCACCAAAATCGCTACCCGGGTCCGTATTGGCTTCCACCACTTGTATGCCCAAAACAGGTCTTGGATCTTTGGGTATGGACAAGTGATCTTGACAATGGATTACCCCCTGGATAAAGGCAGAAAATTTATCCCTAAATCTCTTAGCTTGAGCCCTAGTAATCGACTCGGTCATCATTTGTATCAGGTCAACAACTCAGTGGGTTGTCAGCTGTGCGGGCATGGACAGATTCGCATCACACATATTATTGCAATTCCAATTGATTAGCTATCTCACGATTCAATCCACCTAGAAACTGTGCCATTTTTTCTTCTCTATCCTCATTCATGCTCAATCTCATCATGAGCATCTCCATTTCCTTATAATAATCCTCCACAGACCTACTACCTTGTGATAATGATTGGAGCCTTTGATGCGACAACCTATGGTAATGACTTGGTACAACCTCTTTCTGATGGCTCTTTTCATTTGTCATCAAGTATTGAAGGGTTCATCTCCAACTCTCATTCAGGTACTTTGCTCATTTGTCTACCACTGGAGTGCAAAATGACCAAACTCCAAAGTTGCTAATTTAAATTTCTGGGCCTCTGAATAGTTGTGACAATAAAAGATCATCTCCATACGCTCCTCCCATTCCCTTCTAGTTCGGCCATGGCATCTTTGACCTTGACCTCGGCCTCCATAAAATTATTGTCTCAAATTTGGTCCAGCTTGTGATGTTTCTAACCTGTCCATCCTTTGATCTATATGATCAAATCGAGCATTCATCTGCTATAATTGCTTCAAGACAACCTTCGTGTCTATATGCTCCTCTTCACTCCCCATAGCTCAGGAATCACCTTTGAATCCTACGGACTCCTCTTTATTAATTCTTAATGATCCATCTCCTACTCTTCATCTCATCCTTGAATTTACCATGTTAGTAAATATATTCCAAAAATAAAATAAATCCTCACCAAATTCACTCCCTCATGTGTTTCACTTAAATAAGGTCTTGACACTCGTGTTTGCACACTAGTTTCAAGTTTTACCCTCTTTTAAGCTCACACTCTCTTGTATTTTTCCATTCAAATAATTATCTCCAAGTTATAATTAAAACACCCACAAAACAGCAATTAGATCACAAGTATGTTTTAATTAAACTTATCAACAGAACAGTAGCAAAAAGCAAGTAATACTTAATGAATTTTTAAACACCTAATTCTAGGGTTTCTAACAAAAAATAAGGCAAATTAACAAAGGAAATTTTGGAATCAATAAGAACTGGACTAGATGGTAAGAAATTAAGAATTCAAGAATAAAATTTAGAGAAGGAAATTCAAAAACGAACAATAATCAAATTGAACAAAAATGTAGGATACTTGTTGGTTTTTGTTCTTTGTAATTCAATTTTTTGTATCAATCAATTAACCAATTCTAATCCAAATAGTTTTAGCACCCAAATTCAATATCCAGCAGCAAGATTGAATTTTCAGCAACCCCAAATAATAATTAAATAAGCAACAACTCAGCAACTTCAACAAATTTCAAGCAAACAAATTCAAACTTTAAATTTCAACAAATCGACTTTTTCTGCAACTTTCTTTTATTCGGCTTTTTTTTTTTTACTCATTCACAGAACTTTAAACATGACTCCAGTAGCAAGAATCAACAAAAAAATTACAATTCCAACACCAAAATTTCACCAAACCTGTGACTTAACTCCAATGACAACAAATTGCACAACTTCTAGATTTTTACGCAATATGCTTTCAAAACTCTCTCTCTTTTCTTTTTCTTTTTTTGAATGTATGAATGCAACTAATTAAGATTAAAAATCAAGAAAAATAAAAAATAAACCAAATTAACATGAACAATGATGAAAAACAACCAACAAACTAAGAAGCAAAAATACAGTAAAACAAGGAAAACCTAATTTTACTAAGAATATTTTTTTTTTATTTTTTTTTAATGCAGAACGTATATGAAATGAATACAACCTTAACCTAATGCTAAAATTGCAGATTAACATAAGAGTGAATAAAACAAATAAGATAGATTAAACCTGAACAAAATTCCACTCTGATACCAAATGATACGAACCTAGGTTGACTCGCGCCTAAACACATATTATATTAGCCAGGATCTCAACTAAGTTAAGTTCTTCTTGGAAAACCTTAACCCCTAACAACCTATGATTAGAAACCTTGGTATAATGAAGACACCACAATAGGTTACGGATGTCCTATTGATAAGTCAAAACTAAAACACTCACTCTCTAATGTTGTTTCAGGTGTTCAAAGAGAACTAAGAGAATTCTTTCTCACAATTCATTTTTTAAATATTATTGAAGGTGTGTTCTTGCTAAAAAACAAGCCTTTAAATAGGCTACATGATGCGAATCTACCCGAACCCGTATAACCGACAACCCACTAGGGTGCCGTTACGGATGAAAGTTGGACCAATCACTAGAGCACAAGCCAAGTTCAAGGATAACATTGCTGTGCTTATTTAAAGGATAAATCATAATCAAGAAGGAATGATCATGACCAAAGAACCAAGACTTGTTTTGCTGATACAAGAGCTGGAGACTGGTATGGACCCGGGTGATGGTTTTGGTACATTTCCGGAGTCCGGGAAGCATGAAATGGTTCCAATGCTTTATGGGTTCAATACATATGCCTAAGAGGTAATGGAATCAAGTTAAGGCAGCCTCAAATGCAATCAAAAAGGGCTTGTACGGACAACATCAACAATTTGGCCGAATTTGCTGTATTGCTTGCTGGCTTTACTGTATTAGACTTTTCTTATTTTTCCAAGCATGGGCAACGTGTGGGACTTCATATTCAGCTTATTTGGCATCCTACAAAGCATCTAGAAGCTGATGTGGAGCTCAAAGAGGTCAAAGATTGATCAAAGTCAACTTGATCAAAAGGCTAGCATTTTTAGTTTCCGAATTTGTTTTTAATTTTTGTTTTAGGAAACTACCATTACTTTTTGGCTTTTATTTATTTAATTTCTGGACAAATAACTTTAGGAAGGTTTTTATTTTATTATTTCCATTGTAAATTAATTAATTCCTAATTTAGTATAAAGGAATTAATTAATCAAACTTATATTAGGAAAGGAAGTATAGTTTCGGTCAACTAGGTTTCTTTATGTGTGGTGGCCGATTTTCTTTATGTTCTAGGGTTTTTAAGTTGTCTTTTCAAAGCCTATTTAAAGGCTTATTTTCCAATAAGAATACAACTTTTAATTTGATTAAGAAAATACTTATGAGATTAATTATCTCTTTGTTCTTTGAGAACACCTAAAACACCATTAGAGAATTGGTTGTTTTAGCTTGACTTATCAATTGGTTTTCCATCCCCTATTGGGGCGTCTACATTATACCAAGGTTTCTAACCACAGATTGGTTAAGGGTTGAGGTCCATTCCATTAAAACTTGAACTTAATTAAGATCCGGGCTAATATAATACAGGTTTAGGAGTAAGTCGTCCTAGGTTCGTATCTCTACAATCATAAAACAATAAACCCTAAAAGCTAAGACAAAAATCGGCCAAAGAGATTAGGAAACAAGTTTGGCCGATTCTTTCACTACTTTCCTAAACTAAATAATATTAATTAATTCCTTTATTTTGAATTAGGAATTAATTAATTTAGAAGCAAAATATTTCCTTTAGTTTGGTGGATTCTCTCACTACTTTCATAAACTAAACCAGAACCCCCGCGAGTTATTGGTTGTGCAGGTTCGGGCGGGTTCTCATCACGTGTTCTCACTTCAATAGTAACAAATTGCACAATTTTTAGATTTTATGCAATATGCTTTCAAAATTCTCTTTTTTGTTTTTTGAATATATGAATGCAACTAATCAAGATTAAAATGAAAAGGAAAATAAATAAAAAACCAAATTAACAACACCAATGATGAAATGCAACCAACAAACTATGAAGTAAGAATACGATAAACAAGAAACTTTAATTCGACTATGAATAAATTTTTAATTTTTAATTTTTTTTTTAATACAGAATGTGTATGAACTAAGAGAAATCTTAACCTAATGCTAAAATTGTAGATTAACATGAAACAAAAAAAAAAACAAAAAAAAATAAGGTAGATCAAATCTGAACAAAATTCATTTCTGATACCAAATGATATGAACATAGGTTGACCCACGTCTAAACCTGTATTATATTAGCCAATATCTCAATTAAGTTCAAGTTCTTATGGAAAAACCTTAACACTTAACCAACTTGTGATTAGAAATCTTGGTATAATAAAGATGCCACAATAGGTTATGGAAGTCCTATTGATAAGTCAAACTAAAACACTCACTCTCTAATGGTGTTTTAGGTGTTCGAAGATAACAAAGAGAATTCTATCTCACAAATAAAGCAATAAACCCTAAACAACTAAGAGAGAACTGGCCAAGCATTGTCAATTTCCTAATGTGGTTGAAATTCCATCCATTTCCTAATTCTAATTTGATTAATTAAATCCTTTATTTTGAGTTAGGAATTAATTAATTTAAAATGGAAATAAGAAAAAAAATAAATTTCCTAAGTTAATTTGTCTAGCAAATAAATAAATAAAAGCCAAATAAAAGACTAATTTCCTAAAACAAAAGTCAAACTCAAATTAGAAAACTAGTTGACTAGTTTGACCACTAAGGTATCATTGACTAATATCTAGCTTCTAAAGGCTTGAAATCAGCTGCCATGGGCCATGTAGGATGCCAAATAGGATTATTTATGATCCCCATATGTTGCCTTTGATTGGAACAAAGAGAAAATGCCAAATCAACAAACTACACTAATGTCAGCAACAAAAATAGCATTTTCGGCCAAAAACTCCATCTATGGGCAAACCACCATATTAGACACTTTTGATTCTACCTGCTCTTGATTCCATGACCTATTAGTGATATTCATTGAATTCATGAAGTGTTGGATCCATTCCTTTCTGCCTGGAGTTGATATTTGCACGAAAACAACTACTGGGGTCCGTATTGACCTCCACCACTTGAATGCTTAAAATAGGCTTTGAATCTTTGGGTATGAACAAGCCCTTTTAAGAATTGATTACACCTTGGATGAAGGTAGGCTGGTTGTCCTTAATCTCTTGGCTTGATCCTTAGTGACTTCCCGAACTTTAATTATATTGGATTAGCACCTCAGCGAGTTGCTGGTCATGATTTATAAAGATGTATTTTTAAATGATCATGCTAATCCCAAAGAACATGAATTGCCAAGTTCTATTTCTTCTCTTTTGTAAGAATTTGATGATGTCTTTTCGGAGGAAATTCCTAATGGTTTGCCACCAATATGAGGGATTGAAAATCAAATTGATTTTGTGCCGAGAGCTGCAATAGGCCTACATATAAGAGTAATTCTGAGGAGACAAGGGAGCTCCAAAGGCAGGTAAGTGAGTTGTTAGATAAAGGATATATTAGGGAAAGTATGAGTCCATGTGTTGTTCCCATTTTGCCAGTACCTAAAAAAGATGGTTCATGGTGCATGTGTGTATATTGTAGAGCCATAAATAATATTACCTTTAAATATAGGCATCCAATTCCTCGGTTAAATGATATGTTGATAAATTACATGGCGCATGCATGTTTACTAAAATTAATCTTAGGAGTGGATATCATTAAATCGGAATGAAAGAGGGTGATGAATGGAAAACTGCATTTGAAACTAAGTATGGATTGTATGAATGGTTAGTAATGCCATTTTGTTTAACTAATGCACCTAGTACTTTCCAGAGAATAATAAACCATGTTATGTGTCCATTCATTGGAAACTTTATGGCTGTTTATTTTGATGATATTCTTGTGTATAGTAGGCATTTAGATAGGCATGTAGAACATCTTAAGCAAGTTTTAAATATTCGTAGGAAGGAAAGATTATTTGCTAAACTTAAGAAGTGTGATTTTTGCAAAGATTGTTGGAGTTTGGTGTGGTTTTAGGTTCACTTGGCCAAGAGTGTTGTATGTTGGAGTTTGGTGTGGTTTTAGATTCACTTCGCCAAGAGTGTTGTACACAATGTGTTAGTCTTGTGCATAACCTTTAATCCCATTTTTGGTTTGATGTTTAGGTGATTTTTGTGTTTGTTTTTGTTACGGTGATATTTAGGATTGTTAGGATTTTTGTTTTGAAGGAAGAAGAAGAAGATGAAGAAGAAGAGAAGATGTTAGAGTAGGCCACACAAAACTAGACAGCATACTTAGTCATCTTTGCTTTTCATTCATTTGTTGTATATATAGATACAAAACTAGTCTCATACATGTGAGGTATGTGTGGGACCAAATGGAAGTCTTTAAAATTCAAAATTTACACATTTCCTACTCAAAATTATGATACATAACTGCTCAACCACATGCTTCACATGTGAGTGCATAATTATGACAAGAGTTGGTGAGATTTTGAATTTCAAAAAATTGTCTCCACCTAATCCTGTACTACTACTTTGACCAGATGGAAAGCTGGGATATATGGGGAACACCAAGTCCAAAAGAATTGGGTAAGGCCTCCAATTCATCTGAAACCTATGGACCATAACTGCTGGAAATCTCAACAGTTACGCCAATTTGCAACCTGCATATCTTGGGCTTCCCAAACCTTTTTGAGTCATTCTTTTTCTATATTTTCATTACATGTCCATTAAAACATATCCAAAAATCACAACCTCATTCTAAAAGCTAGGAGAATGCCAGCCCCAACAATGGACCTATGTTGCTAGAAACACTATTTCCAGAACATAGCCATTTTACAAAATAAAATCAAAACCCAACAAAGAGACAATTCCTAAGCTAAATACAATAGAACTTAGGCATTCAAAAGGTAGTTAAAGGAACATAAAACATAGCCATAAATATTGCATTAGGTCATTCAACAAAATATTCCTTTTAAAGAAAGAAAAAGGGTACAAACCTTGGTGGATTTTCGTTTACACTCATGGGACCACACACATTTGGCTCTTTTTGGCTCTCCATGCACCAATTTTAGGAAATGGCAACCTAGTGGACTTTCTGATGCAAACTCGCCCGAGCTCGCACCATCGACAACTCACTAGGGTACTGATCCGATACGGATGAAGACTGGACCGATCATTAGGGCTAAAGCTAAGAGGTTTAAGGACAACCTTGCTGCCTTTATCCAGAGAGTAATTCATTATCAAAAGGGCTTGTCCCTACCCGAAGATAAAAGACCTATTTTAAGTATCCAAGTGGTGGAGGCCGATACATTGGATACCCATACATCGGACATTTTATATCGGACACCCTTGCCTCGGACATCTGATCTCAGACTTCGGACATCGGATGTAACTTAGCTTGGACAAACATCAGTTAGCTCGGCCAGACACAACTTAGCTCGGACAGACATCAGTTAGCTCGGCCAGACGCAAGTTACCGCGGACAGACATCAGTTAGTTTGGATAGGCCATAAGTTAGCTCGGACATCAACCAGACATAAGTTAGCTCGGTTGAAGACATAATTCAGCCTAGATGTCAAAGTCAACTCGTTACCTAATTTGCAATTGACTTTCTTTCTTTTTGGGTTTTTATTTATTTATTTTATGGACAAATAACTTTAGGAAGGTTTCTATTTTATTCTTTCAATTATAAATTAATTAATTCCTAATTTAATATAAAGGAATTAATTAATCAAACTTAAATTAGGAAAGGAAGTATAGTTTCGGCCAAGTAGGTTTCCTTATGTGTGTGGCCGGTTTTTCCTAGGGTTTTTAGGGTTTTATTTGTTTCTTTCAAAGCCTATTTAAAGCCTTATTCTTCAATAAGAATACAACTTTGATTTGATTAAGAAAATACTTGTGAGATTAATTACCTCTTTGTTCTTTGAGAACACCTAAAGCACCATTAGAGAATTGATTGTTTTAGCTTGACTTATCAATTGGTTTTCCATCCCCTATTGTGGTGTCTACATTATACCAAGGTTTCTAACCACAGGTTGGTTAGGGGTTGAGGTCAATTCAATTAGAACTTGAACTTAATTAAGATCCGGGCTAATATAATACAGGTTTAGGAGCAGGTCGTCCTAGGTTCGTATCACTTTCCAAGTTGACAAACTTCACACACATTTTTCACATCATCAATCAAGGGCATATCATTCACCAAAGCATTAGTATTCTTCATTGCACCATAATTAGAGTGACCAAGCCTTTTATGTCAAAGTTGAGAAATGGACTCAACTTTGCCTCTCAAAGCTTGTCCACTATCTAGTAAATCCAACCTATAGCTTTTATCTTTCAAGGTAACTTTAAACACCTCATTTCAAAAGCATCTGATATCAAACAACCATCAAACTAAAGTTCAAAACATATCCCTTTTCAACAAATTGTGCAATACTCAATAATCACATAATGAAGGTGCATATAGAACATTTTGGATAAGTTTTATATGTTTCTTAGTGTTAAATGAGATGTCTCCTTTTCCTTCTACATCCATGAAGCTTCCATTCCCAATCTTCACCCTTGTCTTGTAGGATCGGTCAAGCTCCACAAAGTTGGTTTCTTCAAAAGCCATGTTGATGTGATTCCGCCCGATCCTGCACAACCTACAACCCGCTAGGTTGCTGACCCAATACGTATGAAGATCGGACCGATCATTAGGGCTTAAGCTAACAGGTTGAAGGAAAACCTTGCTGTCTTTATTCAAGGGGTAATTCACTCTCAAAAGTACTTGTCCATAGCCAAAGATACAAGGCCTGTTTTGGGCATACAAGTGGTGGAAGTAGATACGGAGCCGGGTAGCAATTTTGGTGCATTTATGGAGTCCGAGCCGCAAGAAATAGTTACAAATCTTTATGGATTCAATAAATATCACTAATATTTCATGGAAACAAGTCAAGGCATAAGAAAAACCAACTTGTACGGACTTGTACGGACAGATACAAAATTTAGTCAAAAATTACTGTATTTTATGCTTGCTTTACTGTATTTTACTGAGTTGGCTTTTTCTCTTTCCTCCTAGCAAGGGAAACGTGTGGGACTCTATAATAAGCAAGCTTATTTGGCATCCTAAAAAGCATATTGAAGCTGATTTGGAGCTCAAATTGGTCAAAGAATGGTCAAAGTCAACTTAGTCAAAAGACTAGTATTTTAGTTTCCTAATTTGATTCTACTTTTTGTTTTAGGAAATTATCATTACTTTTTTGTTTTCATTTATTTATTTTTTGGAATAATAAGTTTAGAAAAGTTATTGTTTTATTATTTTCATTGTAAATTAATTAATTCCTAATTCAAAATAAAGGAATTAAGTAATCCAAATTAGATTAGGAAAGGAGTAAGAATTTCGGCCACCATAGGAAACCACTTTGTATGGCCAGTTTTCCTTTTATATTTAGGGTTTATTTTTTGACTTTGTAGCCTATTTAGAGGCTTAATTTTCAATAAGAATAAACCTTGAATTTTATACAAAAATTAATTTGTGATATTGAATTCTCTTTGTTCTCTTTGAACACCTAAAACACCATTAGAGAGTGAGTGTTTTAGTTTGACTTATCAATAGGACTTCCATCACCTATTGTGGCATCTTCGATATACCAAAGTTTCTAATCACAGGTTGGTTAGGGGTTGAGGTGACCACTAAAACTTGAATCTAATTAGATCCAGGCTAATATAATATGGGTTTAGGCGTAGGTCGTCCTAGGTTCGTATTATTTGGTATCAGAGCCAAATTTTACTCAGGTTTGATCCATCTTTCTTTGCTTTATTTGTTTTCGTTTTATTCTGCAATTTTAGCATTAGGTTAAGGTTGCATCCATCCCATACACATTCTGCACCTTAACAGAAAAAAAAAATTCATTCCTAGTTGAATTAGGATTTCCTAGTTTTACCGTATTTTTGTTTCCTAGTTTGCTGGTTGTCTGTCATTATTGTCCTTGTTAATTTTGGTTTTTGTTGATTTTTCTTTCTTGTTTTAGTCTTGAATATTTGCATTCATATATTCAAAAAAAAAAAATGCACTTTTGTTTCTGTTGGAGGCCACGGGTTTGGTGGATTTTTGGTGTGGAAGTGCGATTTTTGGTGTTGATCTTTGCTACTGCAGTTGTTTTATGTTCTGTGAGTGAAAAAAAAAAAAAAAGAAGAAGAAGAAGAAGAAAAAGCAGAAAAAAAAAATTCGGATTGTTGAATTTGGTGTTTGCTGGAAATTTCTTTGAACTGCTGCATTGTTGACTAATTGTTACATATTTGGAGTTGCTGAAGAATTATTTTTGCTGTTGGATATTTGGATTGTGGATGTTTAAATTATTTGGATTAAAATAAGATAAAGGAATTGATACAAAACTTGAATTACGAGAACAACAACCAACACTATTCTATATTTTTGTTCGATTTGATTCTTGTTGGTGTTTGAAATTCTTTTTCCTAAATTTTATTCTTGAATCCTTAATATCTTACCATCTGGTCCAGTTCTTAAAAATTCTTAAATTTTCTCATTTTTTTGACTCATTTTGCATAGAAAAGCCGAAAACTAGGATTTGATAATTCCTTCGGTATTGCTTACTTTTTGCTACTGTTTTGTTGATAAGTTTAATTAAAACATACTTGTGATCTAATTGCTATTTGTTGGTGTTTTAATTAGAACTTTGAGCTAATTCATTGAGTATAAAAAGGCAAGAGTGTGTGAGCTTAAAAGAGGATGAAAGTCAAAACTAGTGTGAAAACATGAGTGTCGAGACCTTGATTGAGTGAAACATGTGAGGGAGTGACTTTTGGTGAGAATTTATTTTATTTTGCATTATTTATACTAACATGGCAGATTCAAGGGTGATAAGAGGAGATACGCCTTTAAGAATTAATGAAGAAGAGTCCGTAGGATTCCATGGCAGTTCCCGAGATTCAGGGAGTGGTGAGCAAACGGACATGAGAGCTGTCTTGGAGCAACTACAGCAGATGAATACTCAATTTGACCATTTAAATCAAAGGATGGGTAGGTTAGAAACATCCCAAGGAGGGCCGAATATAAGGTTAGATGCTCATGGACATCAGGCCGAGGGCGACTAAAAGAGGAATTCATGGGAAGTAACTATGGAGATGACTTGGAGGAGGGGTTTGATGAAATTGTTTAACCTCAAGAAAGGACAATCCATGGGAGACCAGCAAGGAATGAAGATGATGATCTAGGGAATATCAAGGTAAACATTCCACCTTTCATGGGAAAAAGTGATCTGGAAGCATATTTGGAATGGGAGGAGAGAATGGAGATGATTTTTTATTGTCATAATTATTCGAAGGCCAAGAAGGTGAAGTTGGCAGCAATAGAGTTTGGTCATTATGCACTCCAATGGTGGACCAATGAGCAAAACACCCAAAGGAGAGTTGGAGATGACTTGATCACTACATGGTGACAAATGAAAGGAGCCATAAGGAAGCAATTTGTACCATCACACTATCATAGGTTGCTCCATTAAAGGCTTCAATCTTTATCTCAAGGAAATAGGTCCGTGGAGGATTATTACAAGGAGATGGAGATGGTTATGATGAGGCTAAGTATGAATGATTATAGAGAAGGAACTATGGCAAGTTCCCTTGGTGGTTTGAATCGTGAGATAGCCAATCAACTTGAATTGCAACAATATATGGAATTAGAGGAGATGTTGCATGTGGCTATTAAGCTTGAGCATCAATTAAAGAGGAGGGGCATAAGCTCATGGTTTGGAGGAGTTTCCAACAATGGAAGATCAATTAAAAATGGCTGGAGAAACAATCTAAGCTATGAAAGCAAGCCAAAGCTGAAGGTGGGAGAAGAAAGCACCAATCGGCCAAAAAGGGAGCCTAAAGCCGAATCCGTCCACGCACATAAAAATGAGGTAAAATCTGATCCTAAACCTTCAAGATCAAGAGAAATTATTTGTTTTAAGTGCCAGGGACGAGGACACGTCGCTAGCCAATACTCGAATAGAAGGATCATGGTATTAAAAGGCAATGGTGAGCTAGAGTCGGAAAGTGAAGAAAGTGAATGTGAAACTGAGCAAGAGGAGAAGGAAGAGCTTGAAGGTGAGGCCAAAACTTTGAATGCTTCCCATGCTGAATTAAGCTTGGTTTCTAGGATAGTGCTGACTGTATACAAAGATGAGGATGAAATTCAAATAGAGAACATCTTCCACACTTGATGTGAAATTCAAGGTAAGATTTGTAGCATGATTATTGATAGTGAAAGTTGTACTAATGTAATTAGTAACATTGTGGTTGATAAATTAGACTTAACAACTATTAAAGATCCAGAACCATACAGATTACAATGGCTAAATGATAGTGATGAGATGAGAGTAAATAACCAAGTCAAAGTAAATTTCAGCATTGATATATGTGGATGTGGTTTTGTGTGATGTTATGCCTATGCACGCGGGACATATTTTACTTGGTAGGCCTTAGCAATCTGATAGAGATGCTATTCATTACGATAGAGAGAATAGTGTTGTTTTTAGATTTAAAGGTAATAAGGTCAAGCTCAAGGCATTAACTCTTAGAGAGGTGTACAAAGATCAATTACAAATGCAACAAAAGAGAAAAGAAGCTCAAACAAAAGGCTAGTATGTCACGAACGGTTCCACTATCTGTTCAAAAGGGGAAAGGTAAGCTTGCTGTCCAAGGTATGTACTCTAAAACCCAGGTTGATTGGAAAAATTTTAACAAACCCAAGAGTGAGAAACTTAAAGCAAAAACCGAGAGTGATATAAAATTCAATGAAATCGTGAGTGAAAAAGGAAAAGAAAGAAAAGAGGGGAAAAATAAAAAAAAATTATTTGAGTTTTGGGGATGTTAATATAGCCATTTTGAATAAGAAACCATTGCTGGTTATAAATTATAAAGATGCTTATTTAAAAATGCTTTTGTTGTATAGAACTTTATCTACCCTTTAAAGAGCTTTACTTTGTGGAAATATGAAAATTTGGAAGAGATTATTTGCTAACTTTAAAAAGTGTAATTTTTTCCATAATGAGTATGTATTTTTAGATTTTGTTGTGATAGTGTTTGACCCAGTAGATTTGATTTTGTTGCACTTACGGAAGAAAAAGCTTTCCACAACAAAGATATTTAAAGCTTATGCCGTGCGTGGATGGATCATTTCAAGTTTTGGAGCGGATTAATGGGAATACCTACAAACTGGATTTAATAGGTGAGTATAATATTCGTGCCACATTTACTATTGCTGATTTATCTCGTTTTGTCTGCAGGTGATGATCTTGATTTGAGGACAAATCCTTTTCAAGAGGAGGGGAATGATGTGATTCCGCCCGAGCCCGCACAACCTACAACCCGTTGGGTTGCTGACCCAATACGGATGAAGATCGGGCCGATCATTAGGGCTAAAGCTAAGAGGTTTAAGGAAAACCTTTCTACCTTTATCTAAGGGGTAATTCATTCTTAAAAAGGCTTGTCCATACCCAAAGATACAAGGCCTGTTTTGGGCATACAAGCGGTGAAACCTGATACGGACCCGGGTAGCGGTTTGGTGCATTTATGGAGTCTGGGCAGCCAAAAATAGTTCCAAATATTTATGGTTTCAATAAATATCACTAAAATTTCATGGAAACAAGTTAATCCAGAATAAAAACCGACTTGTACAGACTTGTACGGACAGCTTCAAAATTTGGCCAAAAATTACTGTATTTTGTGCTGGCTTTACTGTATTTTGCTAGATTCGTATCACATGTGGTATGAACAACCACTATCTACCAACCAACCAAAACCACTACTTGTAGCTTTAAGGCATGTAGCCACAAATAAGGTCTCGGCCTCCTCATTTACAACATATGCTTGTTGCCTTCATTGCTTGCATACTTTTCCAACATGACCTCTTTGCCCACATTTGTCACAAGTTGCATCCAGTGTCCAAAACTTGTTTAGTGCATGTCCATGCGTCTTGCAATGGGGGCATGGTGGATAACCCCCACGGTTTTGTTGTTGCCTTGCATTGTTGTTGTTATTGGAATTGTTGTTGTTGTTGTTGAAACCTCCATAACCGGTTCCTCCGTTATTCTTGTTGTTGTTATTTTTATTCTTCTTTTTGCTTTGACTAGACATAAAAGCACTTTCCAAAGACTCCTCCTTTCTTATGACTCTTCTTTGTTCGGTTGCTTGGAGAGCATTGATAAGCTTACTCAAAGTAATCTCACTAAGATTCCTTGATTCGTCAAAGGAAGAAATCATAGCTTCAAACTTTTCGGGTAAGATCACCAATACCTTCTCTACAACCCTTTGGTCTATCAATGGCTCTCCAAGGACTCTAATTTGGTTCACAACCTTTAGTAGTCTATCGATAAAGTTCTTAACCAACTCATTTTCTTTCATTCTAATTGTTTCAAACTCTCTTCTTAAGTTTACAACTTGCATTTGTCTTATTCTAGTGTTTCCTTGAAATTCTTCTTGTAACTTTAACCAAACTTCTCTAGCACTTGTACAAGACATGATTCTACTGAAGATGGAGTCACTCACTGAGCAATGAAGGGCTATCAAGGCCTTGAATCCTTTAGCTATCTCGGTCTCATGTACAAGCCTTTGTGCTTGTGTGACATTTGCTCTCAACTCCTCAACTTCATAACCTTCTTCCATCACACCCCAAAGTCCAAAGGCTTGTAGGTAGGCTTTCATCGTTATGCTCCAAATGGAGTAATTTTGGCTCTCAAATTTTAGTGGAGTGGAAGGGGCAAAACTTTGAGAAGCCATGACACAAAACTGGATTTTTGAAGAAAATGGCTCTTAGGTTGGATTTTTGGTGAGTTTTCTAGCTAGATTTTTGTACCACTTCAAACAAAAAATGAAAGGAATGAAATGGGGGGTTCTCTCACAAAACATTAGGCTAGAAAGAAAGCTCACAAGGTCCTTCAATGGTTTAAACAGAGCTCTGATACCATGTTAGAGTTTGGTGTAGTTTTAGGTTCACTTGGCCAAAAGTGTTGTACACAAGGTGTTAGTCTTGCACACAACCTTTAATCCAATTTTTGGTTTGATGTTTAGATGCTTTTTTGTGTTTGTTTTTGGTATGGTAATATTTAGGATTGTTAGAGTTTGTGTTTTGAAGGAAGAAGAAGAAGATGAAGAAGAAAAGAAGATGTTCTCATTCATTTGTTGCATATATAGATACAAAACTTGTCTCATACATGTGTTTGGGGGACCAAATGGAAGTCTTTAAAATTCAAAATTTACACATTTTCCACTCAAAATTATGATACATAACCATTCAACCACCAGCTTCACATGTGAGTGCATAATTATGACAAGAGTTTGTGAGATTTTGAATTTCAAAAAACCGTCTCTACCTGATCCTGTGTTACTATTTTGACCAGATGGAAGGCTAGCATATCTTCATCCAAATTGCTTAAATTTTGGCATGTGGCATGTCAAAATATCAAGGATGAAATCTTGAGAAGACCAAGTCTAAAAGAATTGGATAAGGCCTCCAATTCATCTCAAACCCGTGGGCCATAATTGCGGGAAATCTCAGCCGTTATGCCAACTTACAACATGCATATATTGGGCTTCCCAATGTCTTTTTTAGTCATTCATTTTTCAAAATTTTCATTTACATGTATATTAAAACAATCTAAAAATAATAACCTCATTCTAAAAGCTCAGAGAACGCCAGCCCCAGAAATGGACTTGTGTTGCTGGAAACACTGTTTCCAGCACATAACCGTTTTGCAAAATAAAATCAATACCCAACAAAGAGACAATTCCTAAGCTAAATACAATAAAACTTAGGCCTTCAAAAGAAATTAAAAGGAACATAAAACATATACATAAATATTGCATTAGGTCATTCAACAAAATATTTCTTTTATAGAAAGAAAGAGGGTGCAAACCTTGGTGGATTTTGGTTTGCACAAGGTGGCAAGATTACCACCTTTTCAACAAAGATGCGCTTGTGAGTATGCCTCAAGGGGATTTTTCAAGTTTTAGAGCGAATTAATGAAAATGCTTACAAACTTGACTTACCAAGTGAGTATAATGTTAGTGCTACATTTGATGTTGCTAACTTGTCTCCATTTTCTGCCGGTAATAATTTTGATTTTAGGGCAAATCCTTTTCAAGGGAAGGGGAATTATGAGAATCAACCCGTGCCCGTACAACTAACTATCCGTGGGCTACTGATCCAATACGGATGAAGACTGGGCCAATCACTAGAGCTCAAGCTAAGAGATTGAGGGACAACTTGGCTGCCTTTTTACAAAGAGTTATTGATTCTTAAAAGGCCTTGTCAATACTCAAAGATTCAAAGGTTGTTTTAAGCATCTAAGTGGTGGAGACCGATATGGACTCGGGTAGCTATTTTAGTGTAAATACAGGACTCCGGATAGCACAGAATGGGTTCAACACTTTTTTATCTCAATTGCTATCATCAAGAGGCCATGGATTCATGACAAGGCAGCAGCTAAGGCACCTAAAACTAGCTTATCTGCACACCATTAAAATTTGGTCGAAAATGACAAGTTTTGTCGCTGTCTTTGAATACATTTGATGACTAAGCAAGTTTGACTTTCCAATCAAGGGCAACGTGCGGAAACCAATATTAATCCTATTTAGGGTAGCTGTTTTAGTGGAATTATGGACTTCAAGCAGCAACGAATGGGTTCAACACTTGTTGAGTTCAATTAATATCACTAAGATGCCATGGAATCAAGACAATGCATAATCAAAAGCAAACAACATGGTGATTTGCACATGGAAGGACTTTTGGGCCGAATATGCTGTATTTACCGCTGGATTTACTATAATATGTTGATTGGCATTTTCTATTTGTTCCAATCAAAGGCAACATGTGGGAATTATAATTAATCCTATTTGGCATCATACATGGAGTACAGGAGCTGATTTGGAGCCTTTGCGAGCTGGAAATTCATCAAAGTTAGCTTAGTAGTCAAACTAGTCAATT